>NC_046155.1:227378143-227560643 GCF_011064425.1 Rattus rattus | reverse complement strand
GTGGGCACTGAAAAATGCAGAGACTCACACCTGTTCACAATGCAGAGGACTAGGGACTATAGAATGCGCGGCCATAAACAAGGGTTCTCTATCACGTCTCCCTGATCCCCAGGCTCAGGGAACATTCGGAGTCATAAACAGACTATGGGGACCAAAGCAGGTTGGAGAGCAGACTGAGATAGAGCACTGTTTGAAGCATGGCATCATCCTCAAGCTCCTTATCTCACAGCAATTGCAATTACTGTCCCCAAAAGTTCGGCAAGTTTGGACCTATCAACATCTTGCTATGGGGAGAAGCCCCACCCAACGACCTTGATACAGAAAATCAAGCCTGCTTAGAGGGGAGAGATCAACCAGGTCCCATCCATCCCTGAGGATTTATAGGTAATTAATGCTTGTTAGGGGAGAGAGAGACCTTTTCTTCAGTAGTGTAGCCATCAGTAAGGAGTCATGTTTCTATAAATAGTCCGCACGCTCCTATAAGCAGCCCAAATGAACATTGAATCAAACTAAGAAAGAGAAATACAGATGGGTGGGGGGTAAGAACGAAATGATGTAAAATGTCGGGGCAGGGGTGGGGGAAGAAGAATGAAGACAAGGGAGGAAGGAAGGAAGAAAGGACAGGAAGTATGGGGGAAAGACCAGAGATTAGCAAGAGCATGTGGAACATGAGAGAGAGAAATGAGACTATGATCAAATACATTGTATATACGTATATAAAATGCCATAAGGAAACTCTCATTGTGTATACTTAACGTAAAATTGATACGTTTTTAAAGCTTTATTTAAAAGTTTCTTCTGTAAATGCCCATCCACACCCCTATATGATACAATACACTACGTGCTACAGACCTTCATGGTGTTAGCCAGAGGAGGGAAATCAGCCGAGTCATTCTGTAATGACAAAACTTTAAAAAGCATGCCCATTGTGGTTGGTTTTATTATCAACTCGCTGCAAATTAAAATCTTCTGAATAGGGAGCCTCACCTGACAACGTCTCCTTGGTTGTGTCCTTGAGGGCCAGACTGGGACTATTGAGACACCCTGCCTCGTGGGCTGAATGACAACCAATCCTCTCACCGAGCCCCATGTTTAGACAGTTATTGTGGGACTACTCTGAGTGCTGAAGCTCCAGTCTTAAGGAAGAGCAGGAACAGAAGAAGGGTGTCAGCCTCTCGGGTACAATTTGGTCATCAATACTATGTTAAAGATCACTTAATAAATTCTGATATATAAATATATACCCATGTATTATATAACTAACATACATGCATACGCACACACATACACATACATATACACACATACACATACATACACACACATACACACACATACATACACAAATACACACACACATGCACACACACGTATCCATATATTATATAACTAACACACATGCACACACACACACATACACACACGCACACATACATACACACACATGCACACACATCCATATATAACTAACACACATGTGCACAAACACATATACATACACACATACACACACACACGCACGCATGCAGACACACATGTCCATATATTATATAACACACATGCATACGTACACACATACGCACACACATACACACACACATACATACACAAATACACACACACATGAACACACACATATCCATATATTATATAACACACATGCATACATACACACACACATACACACACACATACACACACACATACACACACACATACACACACACATACACACACATACACACACATACATACACACACGCACATGCACACACACATACACACACACATACATACACAAATACACACACACATGAACAAACACATATCCATATATTATATAACTAACACACATGCATACATACACACACGCACACACACCTCTATATATTATATAACTAACACACATGCATACGCACACACATACATACACACACATACATACACAAATACACACACACATGAACACACACATATCCATATATTATATAACTAACACACATGCATACATACACACACACACATGCACACACACCTCTATATATTATATAACTAACACACATGCATACGCACACACATACATACACACACATACACACACATACATATACACACATACACGCAAACACATCTCCCTGTGGTTCTGTTTGTCTAGGGAACAGACTGAATCAGTACCCACTTTTGAAATTTCATGGCAGTAATATAGTTCTTGGAAGGCAAAGGCAGGCGGATCTCTGAGTTTAAGTCAGCCTGGTCTACAGAGTGAGTTGCAGGACAGACAGGGCCTATACAAAGAAACCCTGCCTCAATAAAAACCAATACTGTATGATATAATATAATACAATGTAATTCATATATGTATTGTGTATAATATACATAAATATATTACATATGTACATAATGGATACATATAATATATGCACAATATTTGTAATATATTTAATTCAATACATATATAGTATATTTATTATACATGTATATGTAATATATTATATTGCACATGCTGTATATGTAATACAATATATATGAATATATAACTATGAAAATTGCATTTTTTTATAGTGTCAATTCGCAAGCATCTATGAAGGCCGAAGCAGTGTAGAAGAAAAGACACATTACTGGACTAATCTCTCAGAGTTTCACAGCAAACTCTAAGGTGTAACAGATACCTCCGTAGATCCTGAAGTGCTTGTCAACCTAGAGCCATTGCCTTTGCCACATAACAATGCCATGTCAAGGATTCCTGTGGAATTCAGTTGACATTTCAGAGACTCTTGTCATGAAGATGGTTACCATGGCTAGGGGGAGGGGCAAGTTCAAAAGCTGTGGGAAGTCACCCTCTAATTATATCAGGCAGGAATCTTGACCATGGAGTTAATTAGCAAAAAGTACTCGGCAGGGATCCTATGAACACTTATTGGCATCCTGGTCCTCACTGGCCTAATGTCTAAACTGGATTCTTTTCCCTCCTAATTATAAAAGGGCTTAATTGTTAATGTCAATGTACAAAAACTCCCAGAAAGAAAGAAAGAAAGAAAGAAAGAAAGAAAGAAAGAAAGAGAGAGAGAGAGAGAGAGAGAGAAAGAAAGGAAGGAAGAAAGAAAGGAAAAAAGAAAGAAAGAAAAGAAGGAAGAAAATACAACCCACAGAACCTTATTGTGTGGCTCATAACAACTTTCTAGTTTGATTTTACTTGTCTTTTTTTTTTCTGAAGCTACTTCAATTTCAAAATATTAATATAGACATCAGAGAATTTATCTGGTAGAGGGGCTATAAAAAGGCAAGAGTCTGATCTATGCAAAATGAGAACAGAAGCGGGCTTGCAGAAATCACATAAACTGCATTAAAAGGCACTTGTAGGTTCCATCGCCTAAATTTGTCTGCAAATGCAACACGGGCAACCCTGTAGGAAATACAATGAAAACATTCTTTTAGGGGAAAACCTTCATTACCAAAAACATGTTTCCCCAGTCACAGCACAGATACTCATTCTGGTTAAACAAGGTTGAGTGATTCCCTACTCGCTTCTCTGCAATCCCAGGACATGAGGAAGAAATTGTTCCCGAGCAAATGTTTTAAAGGCTACAATAGGCCAACACGGAGAACAAAGACACCAATCACACTCTTCCAAGCAGAATGGAGCAGCAACACAAGCAATGCCATTCCTCCAGTCTACGCTCCCTCTGCCCTCTTTATTTTTCTTTTGACAGGATTTAGGAATGTCTTTTTTAATGACAAGCCCACAAAATTTAAAAAAATCTACATGTTTTGGGACTTCATGCTTATTACTGTGATACACATATTAAATGTGACTTTGATTTTCTTCACTCGATTCTTCAAATATCCCACACAGTCGTGAGAGGTTAACGTGAAAAATCTAATTAACTTTACATACGGCATTCAATGTGTCTGGGCTCCTGTTTGTTTATTTATTTATTTTTTTACTTATTTACATTTTGTGAGGGTCATCACTTCCTGGACGTTTGCATGCATTTTATTTAACTTTAAAATGAGCCATCAGTAAACACATCTGTCCTATTTGGCTCTGTGATATAGAAACATTTTTTCTATGAACGGATTATATACAAGCCTGGTTTTGGTGTCAGTAAGAAACTGGGATACAGGCCATCCATCTGCAGAGTACTTAGGTCTTAAAAGTGTAAGGACAAGTTCGGCCCACTCTGGAAGATGCCTTATAGTGTATTTATCTCTGCTGGTCCCCTGGTGTTGTAATGATTGCTGTCAGCAGGGGTGCCCTTTCCTCTCACAGAGCTGACACTGCTGAGCACAAATTAAACCAAATCAGATTTTTAGGCTATGAAAGGGTTGTGGTCATGGGGGAGGGGCGGGATGCCCCTCTCAGGGCTGTCTCCTCACTGTTTGAAATTAGTCAAGGAAACTCTGTACCAGGAAACTTCAGTGGAGATGTTGCAGTTGGGAGGGGGGGACACTATTGTTTTCACTGAAGGTGCAATGAGAAAAATATATGGATGAGGAATTGCCAGCAGTTCTCGCTGACTAACCACAAGAAAACCAAATCTAAGGGTGAGGCCTGACTAGTACTTCTTGGCTTGACTTTGCTCATGTAGTTTCATTATAAATGAGATGTTCTAAGATTTCCAAAAGACCAAATGTCCAAATTTCTTAAATAAAACAAAGAAGAAAGAAGAAGAAGAAGAAAGAAGAAGAAGAAGAAGAAGAAGAGGAGGAGGAGGAGGAGGAGGAGGAGGAGGAGGAAGAAAGGAAAGATAAAAATATTCCACTTTAGAATAACAGTGCACATCAGGAACTAGGGAAATGGCTCATTGAGCAGAGCCCCTTCACATGTGGCACAGGCATGGTCTAGGATCCATGTTCAGATCTCCAGCACCCACAGAAAATATGAGGCATGCTGAGTACTGGGAGACAGGCAGATCCTGGGCAGATCCAAAATGGAGAGGTCTGGGTTAGTGAGTGATTGTGTCCCAAAACTAACATGAAAACAATTGGGGAAGATTCCAGAAGTCCATCTCTGTCAGCAACACACAAACACACACACATACATAAACACACACACACACACACACACACACACAAACATACACACACACACATACACACAGACTTACCTGTAGTAGGAATATGGAAAATTCCCGTATTAAGATTTTAGGACTTCCCAGTGGTATAAATAGTAAAATAATTTCAATTACCGACGTAAACCTAACCAATATAATACTATTATTAATTCTAATACTTGCGTTCCTCTCTAGCTGCATGGTAATTCACACTAAAAATGAAAGTCAGCCCCTCTCTGACGAAAGGCTTAATTGCATAGAGGTATGTTAATCCAGTAATGACAGATTATCAGAGATCATCATCTCTTTTACAAAATATCCTACCCGACAGTTACTGCTATCCTGTGAAATATTAATAATTAAAACTGAATCACACTTGTCAAAATAAATACATTTGTCTATTAGAATATTCCCCTTTCTTTCCCTGCACTTGTTTTCTAAAGTGGCAGGTGTCAAAGTGGATCTTTTTGTTGCAGTACATTGTATCCAATTATGCACATGGCTAGGAGAGGAGCTGACAGCAGATTGAAATGATTAAATGCATGCAAAAGAGTAATGCAGCAAAAGCAGGGAGTTCCATGGGATTCGTGCTCTGGGACAATCAAAGAAACAGTGTAGGCCCCAAACTATAATTCATTAGCGGCAGCCAACCAAAGCCTTTCTGCTTGGACAGTGTGACCTCAGTACAGAGCATGGCCTGAGGGGCCTCAGGACACTGGTATGCACTCATCAGTGTCTGACAGACACCAAAACCCCCCAGAGGGGATGCATTTATTATTATACAGTTTACGGAATAACACTGTGACCAGATCCCTCAGTTCCGTATCTAAATTTCAAGTCCTTCAGTAACTTCACATATTAAATTAGAAGCGATCCGCCTCCTTCTGTTTCCAAATGTTTGGTTTCTCACTGCCAATTTATAAAAACAAACCAGCCATCCTGCTCGAACGAGGCTGTCCACTGCCCAGAGGAACAGGGTGTCCCCTAGGTCGGCCAACAGCAGGCTTCTCTGAAGAGAGATACTTATAACCTCATTTCTTCTCTGTCCCCAAAGCTTGAGGAACTACATGTTGGATGAACTGCGAATGCTTAACAGAGACATGTGTGAGCTCATAAAAGACTGACTTTGTTTTACTCTTAGCTCGGATCGTAGTGTCAAAGCCACACTACCCAGTCAGAGACCACTGTTAGCCATACTAACCCCACTGTCTGGTCATCCCAATGCTATGACTACTACCTACCGTTTGATGCTTTCTCTCTACTCTTGTAATTATGGGGATAAGTACGGGCGGGGACAAACCTTGGAGGACCTTTCACAGACCACAGAACTGGGGAAACCATGCAATCAGATGAAGGGCAAACATCCAGGTCCATCTAAGAAGCAAGGATGCCCTTCGGTCTTAGCCTTGTGGCTTTCAGCTGGTCTTTGTTGTGTGTGTAGTGGTGGTGCAGTGGGGGTGGAGGGCTGGCTTGAGAATAGTGACTAATTTAGTGACGAATAATGTCTTCTAAGGTCATGAGATGCCCCCTCTACTTCTAAGACATTTATGAACTCTTTCAAAGAATAGCTCTGTTGTAAGATTTAAGAGATATTGTTCCCCATCACAGTGCCATGTATAATTTTAATCTATAATGACAGCAGGTGTGCTTTCCAAAATATTTTATGCATTTTCTTCCTTCCCATGAAAAACAACCCCTTCCTGCTTCAATTTACTTTTTGACAAAAGCCCGGGAAGGTAAGGCTTTCAAATAAATTTGGTTTTTATTGTTATTGTTGTTTCTTTGTTGATTATCTTGCTTGTTTGGGAGACAGGGTCTCGCTATGTAGAGCAATCTGGCCTTGAATGTGGCAATCTCCTGCATCAGCTTCTTGAGTACTGGCGTTGTAAGTATACATGCCCCCCATACAAATGCTGCAAATACTTCTTAAAGGTGAAGGTTATTAGAATCCCAAGAGTCAAGCTTGCTTTCTTGGTTGTTCTTTTAAGTTGGAAATCTTTAAAAAGAAGTTGTGAAGCTCTGTTCATAAAAGAAATATACACACACTGCCCCGTGTCGGGCAGAATTTTAACGTTTGCAGCCACTCCGATATTTTCTCATCTCCTGGTCCGCTATGTAAGAGAGAAACCTGGGAATAACTTTCTTAAGTATTCTGATAGAAGATGAGTCATCTAAAAGCAAAACATAGGAGATTACTCTTGGAACACTGCCCCAAAGAAACCCAGGCCTGTCTTCACAGTTCCTATCAAGTCAACAGAGACATGTGTGAGTTCATGAAAGACTGACTTTGTTTTACTTTCGTTTGGATTGTAGTGTCAAAGCCACACTACCCAGCCAGAGACCAAAGGGCTTCCAGGGTCACAAAGCAGGGCTCCAATCTGGGAATGTCTGTATTTGCAAGGTAGAGGGTGCAGGTCTGGGGAAGGAGAGGATCTGCAAGGCATTCCACAAATCCTATTTCCCAGGACGTACTCATTTTCTGGCTTAATGAAATCCCATAGCTATGATTAGAGACAACAATGACTGCACCATATTTGCAAGTTTAGGAAAACAGAGTAGAGACATATAGGAGACAAAATAAGTTAGACATTCACACACATATAGTTTCTGTTCTTGAGTGAGCATCCTCAAAAGGCACTGGGCCATTTCGGCATGTCATAAAGATAGGCAGATGTCTAATTCGAAGCTCTTAAGACCCATCAGCTCTGCAGCAACCTCCAGGCTTCCTGTCAAAGTTGTTAATGGCAAGGCAAAGCATTGAGTGTCTTGAGCTAGGGTACTTCTAATAGCATCGTGATTGCCAAGCGATTGAGGACAATCACAGGGAGAAGACAGAAAATGGCCTATTAGGACTCTGTGGCCACCTCCCTTCCTCCCCACAGAGTGGCTTTCTTTCTACAGGCACAATAGGGCAGCGACCTACAGGGATCAGGGGATAGCTTTTCCTCACTCTATTCAAGCTACAACTTAAAAAAAAAAAATCTAACAAAGAAGGGCGTGTCTGGAATGGGAAAAATCTAGCTTATGCTATAAATGTATGCTGTACTGCTAGATATTTTCATATAGAACACAGAATAATTTAGATGCTCACATATGTACAGTTAGGCTATACCTAGCCCTTCTCTTGTTTTGTTTAATAAAAAGCAATCTCACAAAACTCTGCATACACAATGCATTCCTTTGAGTACCTTTGAGAAAGTAACCGGTGAAATTACATTTTATTCTTTTCCAATCACATCTAAGGATCTGCTGTGTGTCTGTGAACAGCCCCTTTTCATCCAAATAGCATAACTGGGTCCATCAGAAGGTAGGCTATTGCAAAAGGTGAAAGTTGGTACCCAACAATACACACAGATTATGCTGGCTTTGTTCTCTTCTGAGTTAATGATCTTTGAGGGAATTTAACAAGGCTCCACTGATAAACATTGCTGAGAACAAAATGAATGGCAAAGAACTTCATAGGCCCCAAGAGATTTAAATATATATATATATTTATCTTTATATATATATATCTTTATATATATATATTATATATATATATATATATATATATCTCGGTTATGTTCCCAAGACTGATGATGTGGAAATTATTTTTTAAATAACTTGTTTCCCAATCTTATTTGATTAAGAGACTCACTTCCCCCCAAAAGAATGCCCATTAACCTATTAACGACTCAAAGCACCCAACTGCCACCGGCCAATTATAAAGCAGTTGGGAGCATGCCAGTCTCAATGTTTCTTCTGCCCACTGTGTCTGAGAACATCTACAGTGTCTGCATAAAAATGTTTGCCTCGGAAATGGCATCTTCTAATGCGGTCATCTACTCTCCATTAGATGGCTTTAATCTCAAACTCGATCTGCCTTCGTGGCTGAGGATGAAGAGTAATCACCACTCATAAGCTGAGTAAATCATATCCCTGTGCCTATTTCCTCAGCTCTAGAACAAATGAACTCGTAGCCAGGTAACACTTAACAAGGGTACTACTAACTTGTAAAGAAAGCATGACCAGGCAGTTGCGTTGTTCAGTGAACCTCACAGAAGGCGTTGAGGTATCAAAGGCAGATACGGCCTCTTAATACAGCTGAAAGATTATAATATATACATATAATATATAATATGTACATATATATGTATATATATATGACTTAGAATAAAGATAAAATATTTCATGTAAAAGCCAGGGAGTGATATGGTCCTTTATTGTCAGCATCAAACATTTATATATGTAGCACAGTAGGAGTCTTTCCATCAGCCTCACCATAAGCATACATGTAACGTGCTGTTACAGGATCATTATGTTGTCTATCATGTCATTAGGCAACAGCAATTTCCAGTTTAGAATAATCATGTAAGACCATCTACATAGATGCAACCCATGGTTGAATAGAATGTCATGATGCAGCTTGTGACAGTATACTGAAATAGCTGTCCCGTACAAGGGATTAAAGATAATGAGTCCCCCAAGAAAACCTAATAAATGTTAGTGATTTCTATCATCATTATTCTGATCCATAAATGATTGAGATCAGGCCTCACAAAAGAAGCTTTACTCCTCCCTCGTTTCTAAACCATTCCAACCTTCACTCTGCATGCCAACAGAATACTTTGCACCACCAATATGGCCCCCGACCTTCTACCATCTCGATTAGTAAAATCTTTTGAAAAAGAAAAGAAAGAAAGGAGGACAAAATGCAACAGAAATCTATACTGAGTCCTCATACAACTCCAGCTTTGGCGTGCCCACTGAGACTTCCCACATTTTGAGATGAATAGTAGCAATTGTCTCAGTTGCTAAGTCAAGCGTAACACTGCCGGAGAAGATTTCCTAAAGGCAATTCCACATCTAACTGTGGTCTTACATCTTGGTCACTTCTGGTTTTATTGGCTTTAAGTAGCATGACAAAAAGAACTCTGAAATACATAACGCTTGTTGCCAGACTATCCTGTGTTATTGTTCTCTGCAGTTAACAGAAGAGACTCCCTGGACTGGCTGAAATACCAGAGAAATACCTGCACTGAATTGAGAGCATCATGTGTCATATGTATGTGACATCTTTGGACAAAGGGATAAGTAGCTTCTTTTAACAATTATGTAAACCTTCTTTGGACAGGTTAGAGAAAGCTATTTTTCTTTATTATTAAAGACCTTTTATTTGGAAATAGTTTACACTGTTCCCCCAAACAAATATAGAACAAAGGATACCCACCTACCTTTGGTCCAGCAGTGAAGATTGGATGGTTTTTCTTTTTCCCACATACACATGTTGACACTTCAGTTTCCAAAGTGCTACAAAAGGATGGGAACTTTGGGTGCCATGTAAGTCGTAAGAATGAGACCTTCATGAAGGAAATTGTGCCCTTATAGAAGAGTCCCTCAAGAGCTGCCCTATCTCTTTCATCACATGTGGATCCAGCATGAAAGTGGGCATGTATAACACAGCGAACCCTTGCTAGATACCCCACCAGTTCATACCTTGATCTAGAACTTTCTAGCATTCAGAGAGTGGGAAATAAATTCCCTTTATTTATAAACTACTCAGTTTGTGGTATTTTTATCATGGTGGTCTGAACTGATAAAGACAAAGAGATGAACTCAAGTTTTAACATTTTACGGGATTACTTTCTCTTCTATTGCCCTTCCTCATCTTTCTTTCTCAGTTTTTCTCTGGGCCACTTGAAGTATCCATATTCTTCTTTGTCCCTAAAATAATTTGCCTATACTTTGCCTCTGAAAGGAAGAGTATTTATTCTCTGACATGACTGTATCATAGTTAGCAACTTCAGTAAATTTAACAGTAAGATAGTCATTTTTATCTATACTATAAATAGTATTCCAAGCTCTAACAATCATCCCAAGTGTAACTTTATTTCCTTTTTTTAACCCTCTAACACAGATCAATGCATTTCCTCTTGCATATCTAAAGAGTCTGTAAACTGGATCATTCCATTGTCTCTTATAGTAACTTTCAATGTCTTTTTTCAGTATCTTTTAGGACTAACGTACATGAGGAAAATAGTTTCTCCACATTTTCTAGCATTTATCTTAATCAGATATCGCTCATTTCAGGTTGTGCAGAAATTGATGGATTAAATTCAATGGCATCCACTGAGACCAGAATCCCACACAGGTGATGCCTCTTTCTCCAAGTGTGCAAGCTAATGACGTACCATGCCTCTCTAGCCCTCATTAGTGATGCTCGGTTTGATCATCTGGTCAAAGTATTGCTTAATTAACTGCACAATTAATAAGCAGTGTATGAGAAAAACAATTTAAGAACATCCTAGTTGCCTATTCATTATCTTCAAAGCTTCTTCCTAAGTTTAGCATCAATTGATACCTCTTGCTTGATCCTGTATTGATTATTCTTTCTAAACTCCTGCACTCCCTCCAACCCTCCAAGTCTTCGTTAGCTTCCACTATTCTTCAAGAAGCAAGACCTGCAATTCTTTTTGTTTATGACTATCTTTTATCACTCTTTCTCTGGCCTGGCCTCAGAATCCCTAATGATTTTGATGGATTAAATTCATTACCGCATGTCATTCTGGCACCCCAGTTGGGTCAAGAATTGGCTAGTAGACCCTTCATGTGAGCTTCTGTGTCCTGAAACTTGGTACCATCATCTGCCATATCTCCTTCTTTTGTAATGTAATAAGGAAGTCCCAGCAATTTTACAGATCCTGCCTTAACCTTGAAATCAGCCATTTCTCTGGTCTTTTTGAGAGTAATGAATGTATTTAAAGATCAAGGTACAGACATAAGATAAAGACATTGCTACTGGGTGTCTTTTCTTCCTTCTCGATGAGTCTAGTGACCAAAGATCAGAAATATATAAGGATATATGCATTGATACCCACAAGTGCAATTATACAAAGATATATGGGTGTGTGTGTGTGTGTGTGTGTGTGTGTGTGTGTGTGTGTGTGTGTGTTTTCTCATAAAACCACTAAGATACTTTCAGTCCATGTGCCTTTCCTATTTTCTACAATATTCCATATTTAGGTGTGATTCCTTGGATCCAGTCACTATGCTCAGTTTTGTTATGTTTCTAAATATTGTACCTAAGTTAAGGTTACATTGAAAGTGTTCTATTCATAGTAGAAAAGCACTTGAAAAGGAGTTGGGATGGGTTTGAGACTCACTCTAGTCTTCTGGAAACTGGGGAGATACACAGTTGAATTCTATTCAAAAGTTACGTAGCTCTTTCTTTCCCTCCTTCCTTCTAACCTGTCCCTCCTCTTTTCCTTCCATCACCTTCAACACAGCTAAAATAGTCATTATGAAATACAACTTATTTGTCATTATTGCTTCTGGTTCTTACAGATATGATTATTTTATTTTAAAGTTGTATATGTCAATAGACTTTTTAAAGTCAAAAGGATACACAATCATTTATTCAGCAAGCATTCCTTTGCCTTTTACCCCATTCCCTACCTCTCTGCAAACAACGTAGTTATTTTTTCTGGGTTAGTCCTCCTACATACTTCTTAGTAAAGAGAAAAAGGCATCTGCATATTTTCTAATTTTCATTCTGTACGCATAAGAAGCACAGTACTACATTTTGTGTTTTCGTTAAAGCGTGTGTCCTGGAAAGTACTTCATTACAGAGGCTTCCCCAGAACTATGTTATAGTTGCATCAGAGCTAACGAGACTCTATAGAATAGTTTACGCAGTCAATCAGTGTGTTTGTACATTTAAGAAGTACCCAGCGTTTTTTCGCTTCAGTTAATGCTTTAATGAATATGTTTTGCATATTCCTATGAGGCAGATGCAGAGATGGACAAATAACAGTTTACCTTCAGAGTATATTCTGACAGTGGGGTTAGGAGGTTAACATGCAAGTGCCCTCATAGTTGGGTAGATAAAGCGATTCCTCCTGCCTAGGGAAGGTGGCCTTTGCTGTTCTCACCAGGAGAGTAGGAGAGCACAGCCCTGCCCATGGCTGCTTAGGCAGAATGCAGCCTCAGACGTCAGAGCTTGCCAGTCTGAGAGATGGCAGAGAGCATGAGCGGTTAGGTCCCATTTTCCCTTACTGTTTGTCTCTTGGATTTCAACTTACCTCACATGTTCTTTCTGTGAGTTGCTCCTTCGTGACTTCTGACATTATAAGAAGCATGCACATTTCCCCCTTACTTTTGAAAACATGTTTACACATTAAGGTGATATCCCTCTGTTGCTGAAACACCAGAGACATTTTTTTCCTTATGGTTCATGGCCATTTTCTTCCATTTCCTTCCATTTTCTTTCCTTGTGATGTTTACTTGCTTGGTGCTTGGCTTACTCATTTTGTTTTGTTGTTTTTGTTTGTTCGTTTGTTTGTTGTGGTTTTTTAGTGGAAAATCTTGGTGTTCGGTTGCGTGTTTTGTTTTAATGGGTTTTTTTGTTTGTTTGTTTTGTTGGTTTGGTTTGAACATACAAAAATTTTCTTTTTAGGAAACCAAATTTAGTTTTGATTCTAAATAATACACAGCATTTTTCTGCATCCTCGATGCAGAGGGATTCACATATCTTTCCTAGTTTCTATATTTTTCATTTAAATCTATAATGTCCTGAGGGTTTTTTTCTGTATGAATGAATGAATTTTTTCTTTTAAAAGGTGCTATTTCAAGCCAGGAGGCAGTGGCACCCGCCTTTAATGCCAGCACTTGGGAGGCAGAGTAAGGCCAGCCTGGTCTACAGAGCAAGTTTCAGAATAGCCAGGGCTACACAGAAAAACCCTGTCTCAGAAAAAATAAAATATATTATTTCCAGCCAAATTTGGTTGTGTAGGCTTATAATTTTAGATTCTTGGGAGGACGAGGCAGGAGTATCCAAGTTCAAGGCCAACCTGGGAATTTTATTGAGACTCTTTCTCAAAATAAAAAAAAAAAAAAACAAAAAACAAAGTAGGTGGGAGATACAGCTCAGTGGGGCAGTACTTATCCAGTGTGTGCAAGGCTCTGGGTTCAAGCTTAAATGTCACATACAAAAAAAAAAATATTACTCATTTACCCAAAAAGCTAAAAGAAATACTCCTAGTTTGTTGTACATTTTAAATGGATTTGAATCATTCTAGAGCTTGCCTTCTATTTCTTTCCTGTTTCAAACAAGGAGTTTCTGTGCACATATATTTACTACCGTATATGTATACATATATGTATATCTATATATGTGTGCACAATGTTTTATATATTATATTATATATAATTGCTATGTATTACCATACATTACTATACACTGCTATATATTGCTATATCTGGCTTGTAATGTCAGAGCATTTTCCTTAATCTTCAATACTTTTAGTATGGAGTCTAGAGTTTTTTTCTGAAAAGCTGTATGATATTTGCATCCATGCAGCTTTGAAAGGCGCATTCATTATACTCTGTGATTGACAGATTTGGGGGATAACACATCAGCTCTGCCCTAAGAAGGTGTAATGGAAGGCCATTTCTTAGATGGCTAACACAGAGCAGTTCGTGACTCTCACATTTGCTTGACATGGCTTCCAAGAAAAAAGAGCAGATGTTCAATTAACGAAATCTATAGGACGTTTCCTCTTCTGGGCTGGTCATGATGGTGGTGCATGGATTCTGACGGCTAGTCAGTCAGGATGCCTTTGGATAGAGGCATGCCTCCCTGTTCATTCGGCAACACTGTAGCTATGAGACGTATAAACAACTTACAGGGAACCAGGATAGGATGAGTATGTGTACTTAGTTACTATTTTAGAAGAAAAAAATGTATGTGAAAGTCAAATTCTACAGTTAAGAGTTGCATGCATGTAACAGAAATGAGCCCCAGTAAGTTGGGGCTCATTTAAACTCCTCATAGTTGATGCAAAATCACCTTTGGTGTGGGTAACTCAGCAACTAAGTGTTCTCTTTCCCACTTTCCTTTTAGGGTAATTCCATGTAAACCAAAGGGCATTCGTCAACTGGGCAACTGAAAATTTGTATGCCCAAGAACACGTGTTCATCAAAATACATTCATTTTATCCTTATTTTCAGAGCATGTATGAGGAGGAAAACAACATAGAAGTGAATCAATTGTCTCTTCAGGAAACCTGGGGGAAAAATAGGGACAAACATTGTGGCACTCTCTGGCATTTCAGTGTCAGAAAGAGAAACAGATGGGTGTCCAGGACAGTGGTGACTAAGCATGCTTTGCTGAGGGTCACTTGTGGCCCTGATCCTTCATTCTGCCTGGCAGTCTCGAGGGCCCCTGCTGTGACGGTCACTAAAGCCCAGGCTGACACAGATGCCTCTCCTAACTTGGGTAGGATAATAGATGACAACCTGACAAGATTCAATGCTGAAAAGTGCTGGAGGGAGGGGACTTTATATCTCCTGATGGTTTTAGATTTTGTTTTAAAATAACACACATACACTTTTTAAAGGAAAAAAAAATAACAATCAGGCCTTCGAGGCAGAAGAAAGTCCCTGTGATATAAGGGCTGTCAGGAGTTCTGGAGGGCTAAAGCCTCTCTGCATGCTGAGGCCTGCTGCTCTTTCACTGACATTCATCGGTGCAGCAGCAGGCATGGAAGTCAGAGGCTAATCAAGAGAGAAGAATGCTCTGTGAGCACTGAAGAAAGCAGGGTAGAGTCCCAGGAAAGAATAGCACATGTTCTGGTCAAAACACAGCCATTATAGCGATGGGGGATTCCTATCTCTCAGGATCTCTGAAATTGTTGAGGGGATCCTTCTACTCTCCTGGTTGGTCTTGAGTCCCCAAAGGAGTTCTTCAGGTAGACACGGTTTCTCAGTCAAGCAAACCTCCTGTTCTTGTAGAAAGGAATGTGATCATCATATATTTGGGTACAAAAGATGAACAAGAATCTCCTAAACAATCTCCTAAACAATCTCCTGAATATGCTTGTCTCAGGGGGTGGTACTATTAGGAGGTGTGGCCTTGTTGGGGTAGGTGTAGCCTCCTTGGAGGAAGTATGTCACTGTGAGAGATGGCAATGGATCCCTCCTCTTAACTATGTGGGAGCCGGTCTCCTAGCTGTTGTTTTCCTCCTCATACATGGAACTCTCAGTTCCTCCAGCACCATGCCTACCTAGACTCGGCCACAACTATAATGAAAATGAGCTGAACCTCTGAACCTGTAACCCAGCCCCAATTCAATGTTGTCCTTTATAAGAGTTGTCTTTGTCATGGTGTCTGCTCACAGGAACAAAACCCTACCTAAGACACCTAGTCTCTCCATTTCCTAGGGAGAAAATCCTTATATGTTCTCTCTACCACCTGCAGACTAGGACAATGCCTTCCAGAGAAATAAACACTGATCTGTTTGTGATTTTTAAGACCTGTGATACAGAAGTCAATTATTTACTGTTGAAACCCCAGCAGAATTTTATCCTTTGAAAGGAAGACTGCACCCAGCAAAAGAAATGGCAATTGCTGACAGAGAGGCTCATTGTAGAACCCTCCATGTCAGGGGATACCGTTCCAAACTATTGATAGCATTCTTGTCACTCTCCTTGGTACCTTCCAGGCTTTGACCAGTGTCATAAAATGTAAGAGGGACATTCGGTCTCAAAGACAGTCACTTCTTGTTTCCACACCCAAGGGACCATATGGAGATCATAACGGGTTAATAAGAGCCCCTGACTTTTGGTCACAAGGATGAAGATGCTAGTTAGTAGAGCAACAAGGAAGCATGAAGCCACTTCACAAGAAAACAGAAAAAAGCCTGCAGTTTGCAATTGTCTAAGAAATTCTTAGAGTATCTGTAAATAATGAGAAGAAATAAACATTTCACAATAGGCTAATGTGACTTTGAAACTGGTAACTCCCTGCCCCCCGCAGAGATATAATTCTAGATGAACAATTTCACACATACAGAGCACAGGGATACTTCCATGGAGTCGGTCATACCCAGCATTTCTGCCTAATTACAAGTCTTTGAATCAGACAATGGCACTTGAATGATCAGTGCCTGGCTGCACGGAGCGTGTATAAGCAAAAGAGAACTGCTCATGAAGCCATGGATACAGGCACATGGATATGTGGTGACTTCACGTGTGTACACCTCATAGTGTAGTGTGTATAGTTGAGGAAGAATTCTCCCCTGTCCTGTCTCTGGTTGCCCATTTGTAAATGAGACAATCAAATGCAAATGAAATTAAAACAAATGGCATGGCTTCAGATGGCTTCCTTATTTGAATATTTTTACCGTGAGGCAGTTAAATTTTATTGTATCTAGGACTATTAGTCTATTCCTAGGTCTACCATACTTTTCATTTAGGTGAAATGTTTATACATTTCTAGGAAATGTGGACTTTAAAATCATAATTATTCATTTCTGATTATTCATCATTTTCTGATGTCCCAACAAGATGACAAGGTATTGCTATCTTGGGTGACTTGGAATCAGTATTGACTTTTAAGGAAATAACCTGGTACTATAGGTCTATAAGTTTATGCATTACATAAGAGATGCTTACTACCTAAGAGGCAAACACATAGAGGTTGCTGGAATCAGGTATTCTCGGTGTATCTAGGAGACAGGTCTAGTGAGTATAAGAGACGGCAGATAAACAAAAGAAAAAAAAAAAAAGCCGGTAAGACTGTAAAACAGTAGCTGGCACCAAGTAAATAAATAACGAAAAGTAAATTAATGCTGACCACATAAACTGACAGAATACAGCAATGCATTAGATAGGATAAGAAAAAGAGTGGGATGTCAAAATGGTGAGAAAATGAAAATAAATGTCATGGCTGTAGGGAAGTTTGCAGGAAGTACACAGGAGGCTATAAAAACAATAGTCAAACAGCAGTCAGACGTGAGCCAATAGTGACCATGGATTAGCAGCCTAGAAACACGGTGCTGAACAATCCCATGCCCTGCCTCCTCTATAACTTCTACTCAACCAGCCTATGTGTTTGTTAGAAAAATAGCAATTATAACACACTGATAAAATTTCAAAGCTCACTTTGAAAAGACTCCAACAAACATTTCTTTTAAAATCTCTCATTTATTAAGCCAAGGCAAAATTGGAATGTTCTCATGAATCCAAGGGGATTTTAGTTCAAGCAAGTTGAGGATATGTGACTAACGCACGTCATCCATTTGAAATCAAAGAAAATGAAAACATGGCTTCATCGTCTGCTCTTTCTGTCCTCGTGCTTTGGTTAACGCATTAATTTATTAGTACTTTTAATTGGCACATGACTAATTGGTAGAATGAAAAAGAGAGGGGGAAAGAAAAAGAGAGGGTGGGGGAGAAGGAAGAAGGAAGGAGAGAGGGGAAGGGGAAAGAAGGAGAGAGTGGAGAAAGGAGGAAGAAGACAAAGAGAAAGGAGAGAGGAGGGAGAGAACACTGAAGAGGAGGAAGGAAGGAGAAGGGTGGAGGAGGAAGGAAATAGAAATGTATTATATGCTAAACATGTGGGTTATTTATCTTTTAATTAAAATGGTCCTGGACTGAGAAGGAGCTGTCAGCCATATGTATTAGTTTACATAATTTATTTCCTCTGGTATTGATGAATTCTTTTGTATAAAAGTAGTCATGTTTGGATAAAGAGATCATAAAGTTATGTATACATATCCTTATATCAATCTCCTATTTTGTTTTTTTTTTCATACAACAGTCAAACACTAGTATTTCTACTATTAGAGTGGTTTTTAAGTAACACCCCAAATTAATTTTTCACACCACTAGAAAGAAAGAAGTCTAGGATCAGAGTGTCAATGGGGTTGGGTTACAATAGAAGCCTGTTTTAAGACTATAGGAGTCATGCATTGTCATGTCCTCCCACAGTGGGAAGGACTAATGAGTGAGGCCCTTGAGCTAGTCTAGAAGGACACCAATGCTCCCCCCTTTCATGCTAATCATTTTCCAAAGGCCCCACGACTCCTAATGCTATCACCCTGAGCCTTAGGATTTTAACACATCAATTTGGATATGATGAGGAAGCAGACAAGTAGTCAGGAGGGGATGTTGTAGGTAAGCATTCAGAATGGAGAAAGGTGTGGTTCCTATAATGCCTTGAGATCATGGAGACCAAGGAACTGCCAGCTTCCTGTTTCCACAATGCAGGCAGAACTGTAAGCACTTGTGATGTTTAACAAGAGAGCCTTAATCCAGTCTCTGCTATAGAAGGGAAAGAATGAAGACTTCTCTAAATTTGATTTTTTGCCTAACGTTCTCCTCACCAAACCCTTTGAACAATAAATTCTGAATAGTGGTATTTTATGTCTCCCAGACAAATGTTTCTTTCATGAAAATGGGTGGGGGATGGATGGATTTCAAAATGTCATAATTTCAGCAACCATTTATTCTACTCTATTACAAATTCAATAACCTTGAAACCAGAGTTAATAGAAATTCATGATAAGTAATAAAACTCCAGCTGGCCTCCAATTCCCTGACTTCAAATACCACCTCTCAACTACCAATCCCTTAGTCAGTCTCATTTAGTTCTCTCCTGAGTCCCTGCCAAATCACTCAGGTAGACATTTCCATATGGATGCCTCCTTGGAGCATCAAACTCTGACACCTCTAAACTCTGGTCTTTGTCTCCCAAGTCAGCACTTCTCTAAGTATTCTGTGATTCTGTGAAGGATTACCCCATCTCTCCTACTTCCTGGGGTGGGCTCTATCATATCTTTCTTTCCACTGCTCCAAAAGCTGTAGATGCAACCCCTCAGATTTCATCAGATTTCAACCCTAACTTTCCCATGTACAATATCTCCACTCAGGAATCTGAAATGCAAGTCTAGGCTGGGCATGGTGGTGGTAACCCTCTAACCCCAAAACAATGGAGGATGAGGCATGATAGTTTAAGGACCACCTGAACCATGTAGAAAACCCTACTTCACAATCAATAAAGGAATGAATAACAAATTAAGGATCAAATACAGCTCTGATTATTTTACAGCTTAAAATATGCCAGTGTCTTTAGAGTAAAACTCACTTTCTCTAACAACACATTGAAGGGGGGTCCTACCCAGGTTGTTGAATGGCTGCTGTCCAGCCTCATTGAAAGCCACTCCCCCTGTTTCCTACCAGAGATTCTGCCCATTTGTTGGCTCATTGTAAGCACTACTCTGTTTCTCCGTTTCCCAGAATCCTATACACTTTTTGTGCATGTGGTGTTTGCTTCTATCATTCTTTCTTAGAAGGGAATGCCCCTCTTTTCCACCTTCATGTGTCTTTTTCGTGATATACTCAGTCCCCCTCTGCCATGATCCATATTTCAGGGCACTCTGATAGCAGTTGGATTCTGTGAGACCCTGCAAATAACCTTGTCTTTGTTTACTTTATGATGAATGTTCAGCCAAGGCATAATAAATTAACACATACAAATAAAGAACATTTGAGATGGGAACCTTCTTGGTCTTGTTGGACATACTTGCTGCCCTAATCTGATTACTAACAGTTTCTACCTTTACTTTCTTAAGTGTCAGGGTACGGACAGTACTTTTTAAGTCATCGTCTATGAGGTGATGTAAAAGATGCTTTTATTAATTAGTTGATAATATAGCATTTAAAAACTGCACCTGTATGTTCCCTGAGAGACATAGGAAGAGATGATACTGTTTAACTACTAAAGTCTCCAGTGATGTCTGCTCCTATCTGTACTTTAATTAACTTTCTTCTTTTCATTGAACATATGGCACTTCTTCAGAGTAAAGCTGGATTTGAAAAAGTCACAGTATAATTCATTTCATGTGAACTTTCTAGAATATTCACTTCTATCGTTAGAGTTACAGCACATGCCAACATTCTCCATGTTGAAAGTCAGCTAAGTAAATGGCAAGATGACTACATGGCGGAGATAAAAGACATCTGAAATTTGCGGTTATATTCACAGATGTGTCACCCAAAGCCTTATTCCATGAGAAATGAAACCAAACTCATCTAAAATAAACAGCTCTAGCGGACAGGATATCAGACTAGGCAGACATTTGTTTGGAAGGGTCTAGACTTCCACAGCTGCTGAGGAGAGTGAATGCGCAGACCAAGCGCTCACACGGCGACAGCATATGGAAAATGTTAGCTGGAAAGTAAACACCACTAATCAAAATCCAGCAGAGGTAATCCGAAAAAATGTCCTCATGTGTGAACATTCTTCCTCTCTCAGTTCTCTGCAAGCTAGCGCATTTCACCAGTACGAGTGGCTGAAGCTTAATGGAATGCTGGTGTTGGAGGAAAGCAATCAAGTCTCCTATCAAGTGTTTGTAGTGATTAAATGTGTGAGGCATCCTTGGCCAGTCACTTTTAACTCGTACTTAAATATAGAAGTTAGAAGCACATTCGTGATTGAGTCAGTTTCAAATAAAGTTCCGGACCAATTACTTTTACTTACTTTCCCTGTTTTTCTTGCTGACTTGCACATGCATCCAAAAGAGAACAAACACATCTGTTCTGCCTGAACGGGAATATTTAAAATAAATCCTCTCCACATCGGAGGATTCAGATTGGAGGCTGCGGCTCACATATCTTCCAGAGTTTTCTAATTCTGACATAGAATGGGTTATAAAGTCTTGAACACCAGCTCAATGGAAGAGATAATGAGGTATACTGAAGCCATCAGAGGTTCTGACTCCCATCGCCTCAGTGAGCCAGATACAGGAGTACCCTCTACAAATGACGACTGGCTTGAGAGGCAAATCTGTCCACTAACCAGGACCGGGCTAACTAGTGAACTGAGGGGTGAAATCATGGCCTAGAGATTTAGATCGAAATGCTGACCTGTGACTTTGGTTGTGACTTCTTGATGAAATTCCACCAAGCATCACCCACAGCACAAAGAATCATAATATTCCAAGATAAGCTTACTGAAGAAGCCATTTTCAGAAGAGGTTAAAGCTTATAAAGAGAAAAATGGATGTTTCTCAAATCGTCAATAGATTTCCTCTTGGGAGAAGTATACATGACACCAATGATGGAAACATATTCCCTGTGCAAAATGACTTTCTCTGAGGACATGAAGACCCCCTGATGAAGATTTTCATTAGCAACTCATCATAAGGGAGATGTGTTAAATCATCATCATAAGAGAGTGTATTAAATACCCCACATAGGAATTCATCCTCTTCTAGATAATTCATCTTCTTCATCAATGTCTGTCCCTTACAGTCTTATCTGTCCAGCCTAGGGACAGATTTCCACTCCAGAAACCCTCAGGCATCTCTAAAGGATTTCTGAGCTTTTCCACTCAAATGTCATCTCAAACTCAGACTTGACACAGACACACCCAATCCTTACCTCTTTATCCATCACCTGTTTCAATATTTTAGTCTTAGGGAATGGTTTCCCCATTTTTACTAGCAAACTAAAACCAAAAATTTTAATCTCAACTTAGTTGAATGTGTGCCTTAAATACACAAAGTAACATTTTCACTTAAAAACATTACCATATCATTCGCAAACATAAATAAAATAAAGGGAAAACAGATAAACTCCAAAATAAAATAAAAAATAAACTAAGCCTCCTGGGATGCAAGTTTCCATAAGGACTTCAGAAATATAAAAGCAAGCATTATGTTTCTTCTAGAAAGTTCTATATCTGTAGTATTTTGTTCTTTTTTTCTTTCTTCATAGTATATCCTAAATATCTATTATTCTACATATATGGCTTCCTAATTCCCTTCACATCGATAAGGAAATCCATCACAACTTATTTATTTATGGATGGATGTTTGTGTCCCACAGTGCTGTGGCAAATAACTGTGGACCTAAGTCTACACATGCACAAAATGACATATCTAAAATCACATTCTGGGAAGTGACATTGCTGGGGTCAAGGTAAGTACATTGTGTGTTGCCAAATTTCTCTTCAATGGACTCCTAGATGTCTCTTGAAATCTGACCCCAGAGAAGCCGTCAAAGTTCTGGAGGCTTTGGCCAATGGGAGAAAACATTCTAGTATTCTCTTAATTTTCATCATCTCACTTATGAATCAAGTTGTAGGGTGTAAGTCATTTGCTTAAGTTCTGAAGTTTTTCTTTATAGCTCCTCCCTTTTGATTATCTCCTCCCTCCCCCCATCCTCTGTGTTAGCTTTTACCTCTGGTCTGTTTTCATGTGACTGTCCCTGCATCACTGACTGTCGATGTCACTACCTTACTTCAGATCCTATGTCTCTCACAGAATGCTCCAGTTTGCTCCCCTAACGACCAACCACCTATGTGTATGATCACCACCCATTGACCTCTCCAATTATTGGAACAGAAAATGGCCAGAGTAATTATGCTAAAACTCTAAGCAGGGAGTCACTCCCTAGTACAAAGCTCTTTGTGAGCCTCTGCCTTGCCCTCCCTCTTTCAATTCTCTGATTCTTAACATTCATGCCTAGAAGACCAAATCCTCCAGTGCTACCCTGCACAGCTGGTCAATCCATGGACTCCCTTAAATTCCAGATGACAGCCTCATGTTAGAAGTTCTATCCCGTTCTTCCAGAGCATCACATTCATACGGTCATCTGCTGTATTTTGCTACTCCAACCGTTGACTTTATAGACTTCTCTGGTTCTTCATTACAGCTCCAGAGCCTTACGAGTAGCTGATACTTAAAAGACAACTTTGTTAAGATCTCTCTCCTACAAGCTACTCCTAATCCCTGCATGGGCTATCCAACTGCTCTGGACAAAGGAGTTGTTTCACAAAGCCATGGTGTATATAAAGGAGCAACATACGGAAAAAAAAAATCTTGGCTTAGAGCTTGACACTTAGTAAGCCATCGGTAATAACCCGGATATACTGCAAACTGTCACCAGAGGTCAATTCTGGCCTGCAAGCGTGTTTTATCTGGCTCAAGGTTATATTTAAGATGGAGCAGTTTTGCCTACAAACCTGGAGTTTAATTTATTATGAAAACAAGTCTTAAAAGTCTAATAACACTGGGCCTGTATTCCTCACACCATCAGCAACTCAAGCCAAGTAGTACCCTTGGGTGCTACAAGAAGCCCAGTCTGTCACTACACCATCATCCCCCATGCTCTCTGACCTGACCTGCCAAAAGGTCCATCCAGGCTGTCACCCACTCATTATCCAGGCCAAAATTATAGAAGGACCTGTCTCTGTCTCTATCTCTGTCTCTCTCTCTCTCGTGTGTGTGTGTGTGTGTGTGTGTGTGTGTGTGTGTGTGTGTGTACATGTGAACACAGGCATGAATACGCATGCAAATGCTCAAGTTTAACTTCAAACATCTTAATGTGCTATCCACCTTTGCTCTTTTTTTTTTTTAATTTAAATACAGAGTCTCCACTTGTCTGGGGCTGGCAGACCAGTGAGCCCCAAGATGCCCATCCTGCCCTTCCTCTCCAGTACTGATTGACAACCCAGACTGCCTGATTGCCACCAAGTCTGGCTTTTTCACATGAGTCCTGTGAGTTGAACTTGGGTTCTCTACAGGCTGAGCTATTCTATAGTTCCGAATCGAAGAAACTCCTTTGAGGCACACATGTGTAAGATCATATGCCAAACATCCAAAAATAAGTACAAATTGATCTTTCTCCTGAGGTCCCCCCATGTGGAATGTGCATTAAATTACTATAGATCTCTAACCTATAGAAAAACTCTTATTCTAACATGGAAGTCAGAACCGTGACCTGAAGCAGAGGATCAACCATTCTTCTTCTTTTCTCTCTTTCTTCCAGAAATATAACACGAGTTGGAGGATTTGATATTTACCTCACATAGCCAAGGAAGCTGGCCTGTGCTCTATTTCTTAAAGAAAGATGGCAGGGGAAGGGACCCCCAACTGGGGATTGCTGTCCCTCCTTCCACATACCATCAGCTGCCCGTGACATTTCTTCAAATCAGTGAGGTGTCCTGTTGTGTGTGGAGGCCCAGCCTTCAGGCCCCATGGGGCCTCTGATTATGACATTTCTTTGTTAAAATTTCTGCAGGCCGATGCCCCATCCTCAGAAGGGGACTTCCCACAGGGCCTCTGATGTTCTGTTCTGCAGCATCTTTTCACGGACTACAAAAAAAAACCCAACTCTAAACATCCTGACCTCCAGTTCCGAGCAGATCAAACCATAACCAGCATGTTTCAACACCGCTTGGGATTCAGCCCTGCTGCTGAGCTCCCGTCTTGAACTTGATCCTCATTCATTGTCTTTCCCTAGGCTCGTCAAAGCTTTCATGAATTCCCAATCTTCTTGGGGGTGATGTGGAGAACTATTGAATCGAGAGATACATCACACTTGACATACATGTGCACACACAAAGTGATTTGGAAACGCAGACCCTGTGAATGCTTTAGATATCGCCCAATTGAATGAAAGGATTACAAAGCAAAGTAGTCCTGGGGAAAAGAAAAATCAGTATTTTCAATCAATAGAAGTGTTTGGCGATTCTCTATGATTGTGTGTGTGTGTGTGTGTGTGTGTGTGTGTGTGTGTGTGGTATAAAGTGGAAAAACACTCAAGGACCTAACATACATAGGTTTGGTATCCACATCTTACATCCAGAAAGAAATATCATTTATAAAGTCATGGAAGATAAAGCATTTCACCAAGGATAAACCATCATTAGTAGTGAATCAACACCCAGTCACCTCTGTCTCATTAACTTGCAAATAATGTCCCAGTTTTCCTGCTTGCCATTATATATGGTGTTTAAACCTAGTTACTTTGGACCACAGTATTAGGCAAACTCAGGTGAGTTAAGGACACCCAACAGAAGTTTGTTATTATATCAGTACTAGGGAGTTTATTTTTATTTTCACTTCTTCCTTCCCTCCCTCCCTTCTTTTCTTCCTTTCCCTTCTTTTCTCTTCTCCTTCCCTTCCTGCTCACTCTCCCTACCCTCCCTCTTCAATAAACTTTTCCGTGAACTGTGCGATTAGTTGTACAGTGGATGCTTCAGGCGTGGCTCTGCTGGTGTAGGAAGCCACAGTGTAATGTGACTTGGAGCACTGGTAAGTAACTGTCAAATCTCCAGAACCCAGGATGAGTTTTCACCCCCATTGAGGACTGGGTTGCTTCTCTGCAAACGTTCCTGTCTGACAACAGCAACCTAACTCAAAGGAGACCAGTGGTCTACATACATCGTGGACCAAAATCAAAAGAATAAATAGAATTGCTACAGAGTTGAATAGAGTATTCTTTACTGTGTGCATCACCAAAGCTTGTCTGAGACCCCAACTAATAATACTACAGCTTATAAAAACAACAATGACAATGACAATGACGATGACAACTAAGAATCTGCCCCTGGGATTAAAAGAACAGCAGAAGACACGCCTATAAATCACTATTGATCAGCATCATTAATAAATAGAAAGAAGCCATCTTTACAAGTCGCCAATAACTCCGTAGGCCCTTCAAGATGAGAATTCTCCCCATCAAGCAGAGTACCCTAGTGGTCAGCATGAAAGAGTTGAACCTCAATTAAGTGTCCCTTAGCAGGGTCAATAATGAAGACGAGTGTTTTATTATTGCACGATGAGTTTGTTTGACAGATTTTTACATCTGGGGAAGGACCAATTACTGTCCCAGAATCCAAGTTGCCTAGATGTCATCTGCTTTCTTTTGCAGTGGTTTTATTATTCTAGAATGACCATAACACAGACAGCAGCTAACTAACCCATTCACATTAACACTAAGGCCCTGCAGTTCAGACTGGCAAGAGAAATGCATTTCCAATTTGCTGAAAAATGTTTACAGAGGGGCTGGAGAGAGGACACAGCACCTAGGAGCACTGGCAGCATTTGCAGAGGATGTGGGTTCAATCCCTAGCACCCACATCGCCTTCTCACAACTGTCTGTAACTCTAGCTCCAGAGAATCCAACAGATTCTGGCGTCCAAGCACACCCAGCACACATGTGGTGCACACACATATGTGCAGACAAAACATTCATACGCATAAAAATAAACGTCTTTTAAAAAAAAGCAAATGTCAATAGAATTAGCTTTGTGGTTGCGGCTTTACTTGAAGATTATTTAATGCTTGGGCTGCACAGCTATTGGAAAGAGAACAAAAGGTTCCTTCCTTTGTACTTATCATTGATGTTTCCACGAAACGCTCTCTTATTTTTCTTATCAGTAAAACGAAAGGGTTGGGCCAGACATTCGCTGCTGCTAAATGACTGGAAGAAAGGATGTCACTGTGGGGAGCACGCAGAGGAAGGTTCTGTAGCCTGAATGGAAAGTTCACATTATGAACCTGTAATGCATGAGCGCAGTAATCCAGGGACTGTTGCAACTCAGCCTTGATTGTTACCGTGCACCAAGAGACTTCTGGGACCATCTAATATAAATCCCTCTCTACACAAAGAAGGAAACGGAGATATGATAACACGCCATTTTTTTTTTTTTTTTTTTTTTTGGTCGATGGAGACATCATCAAAGCTACTTTTAGAACCCTTTCTGTATGGAATTAAATGCATGGAGTTCATAGAGTGGCTTGAGGAGAGATGAAACTTTAAAAAGAGAAAACTTCTATACGTTACAAAGGAAGTCAATTTTTTAAGCCATGAAACAATTTCGAAAGTGTTGTAAATTCTTGCAGTCTGTAATCTAGCTCATTGTTCTTTTTACAAAGGGAAAGAAAAGTTGTATAATGTGTGTATAATAATCCCATTGTTCACTTTAGCATTGAACAGAGGGGGAAATGTTTTAACAGAGGCAAAATACATTATTTCTGACTTAGGGAGAATTAAAACAGAAACAGTAACAACAGAAAACAAGTTAGGCATCTTTTGTGTCAGAAAGTCATTGCTGTAAGACAGTATCAAGTGTTGTAAGGATAAGACTTTCTTCTAATTATTTTATAATGAATATAATTTTAGAAAAATACATTGTGTATTCAGACTACAGAGAACAACATGAGAAGATCACTTAAAAACTTTAAAAGTTAGGTTAGTTCACCTTTGTAGGTAAAGTTTCCCTCCAAACACTAAAAAAAAAAAAAAATGAAGCAACAGAAATCGCACAGCAGTGGGTAGGGCAGAATACCAAAAGAAAGCTTGGAGCAGGGTTTCCAGACAGCTGGGAGTTAATCAAGTACCAACTCTCCAGAAGTTAGCATCTGAGTCATCATTTAAACAGAAAGTCTTTACAGACGTTTTATGAAGAGAGTCTAGTCATCCCAACTGCTAAAGCTTTGAGGGAAAAAATATTTTTAAAAGAGGAAAAAGAACTAATGGGTTTTCTCAGACAAAGGCCAAGAGGGAAAAGGTCTGTAGAAATTCTGAACTGAGTTCCAACTTCCTCTGTGCCTCCAAACATGATCACTCTACCATATGCAAAAAGGATGACTTGTTCTTTAGCTCACATTGTGATGAGGGATCTTTGTCAACCTTCCAGTCAGTGCCTGTTAGTCCATAGAAAACACAGAGCCTCACCATATGCTCCTGAAACCCATACATTGGTGGAAGAGATGGGAAAGGCAATTCTCAAGGCAGCTCTTGCCACGTAGGAGGCTGTCCTAGTCAGAGCGGCCAGGGATCAGGTTAAGGAGCCCTGGCTTCTCAGATCCTGAATCCTACCTCACCCAACAAAGTAATCACCACCCATCACTGTCCAGACCTTATTAACACTTGCTGACGTGAGAGCAAATTTACAGAGGATTAAGGAGCCAGAACCTACTATTATATAGCTTCAAAGTTTCCACCAGAGTCGGGGAGTCTTCAAAGGGAGTTCTGAGCAGGGTAGGACCCAGGACAAGGGAAGCAAACACTAAATTAAAAAATACTTAACTGCTAAGCAACAAGATAAGCATCTGAACGCTCATAAACACAAAGTCCCTGGGTCTGACGCTGGGGGTCATAACCCTAAAGTGCCATCTTGCAGAGCCTGGTGGCCTTTGGGATGAGCAATATTTCAAGGCATTTAAACAATTTTTCCCCCCTAGGGACATGGCATCATAAAATCTGACTTCTTTTAATGGAGATACTTCCCAGTGAGCATCTTTTAAATGAGATTGGACGAAACACCATTGACTTTATTTAATTAGGTAATTGTATATGTTAATGTGTAGTGAAATTCACGGAATTTAACTCTCTTTTTAGAGTTCCCGTTCAGAATGTGGCTACATTATCTAGAGCTCTCTTTAACTTTTATGCCAACCTTGACCACTGACCCGTTAGCTATTGAGCATGTGGTGTTAGCTGTGGAACCTAAATGGTTAATTATCCTCCTGGCTCATCTCTGTTCTTGTAAAAAGCCTACTTAACTTACTCAACAGTAATCTTTTCTTTAAAGAAAACTCAATTAGAAGCTATTACTGTTTCTACCTGGCTATCAAAACTTACCTATGATAGGTATTTACAGTGTTGGTTACCTACATTCCCAGGTACTCTCTTGGTAGAGGCAGGAGGATTGTAAGTTTGAGACCAGGTTGAACTTAGCAAGAACTTGCCCGAAAAATGAAATAAGGGTTGGGAATACAGCTGAAAGGGTGAGTTCTTGGCTACAATTCATAAGGCCTTAAGTTTAATCACCTGTGCTACAAAAATTAATTACTAATTAATTAAATAATTTAAAAGACCGAGGGCATAGCTCATCAACAGATGCATTCAAAAAGCCCAGGATTAATCCCCAATACAAAAGTAAAAACTAAATTATCTATTATGAATATAATTAGTTTTCAAATATAAATAAAGCTACTGGAAAAACTGATCTACGGTATACTCTGGAGTCTAGCTCAGGGGTAGAGCACTTGCCAAGCTTGTTCAAGGCCTCCTTTCTTTAGGATCGGTGCTATAAAAGAACCTTTGCTGAAGATATTTACATACAGATGCCAATCGAAATACAACAGACGGTCAAACTGACACAGTGAACAGCTGATCTGAGGACTTGCTCATACACATTCTCACAGCAGAAAGAGCCCAAGGAAGAACTTCCCAGCACCTCACCCCTCTATTTAGTAATAAGGAGGTCAAGTTGAGAGAAGAGAATTAAGCAACCTCCTGCTCTTGGGTGCTCTCTAGAATCTGAGGTTAACAAAAGGGATGAGCGTTGCTGCTTCCGGGAAGAAAGTAGACATCCATCTTTGAGACTCTTCAATCAAGTTGAGTCATGATGCTCCAAACAGGAACTACATTCTTCTTGACCCCTCTAGTGGTCTTTGAGGGATACATTGATGCTAGTGGATAGAGCTGTCATAACTTTTCTTGAAAATACAGATGTTTTCAAAGACCAAATAGAATCAACATTTTTTTAAAAAAAAAATGAGTCACCATATTAAATCCATCTTGTATTTGGTTAATTTGTGCGGCAACAGCTTAAGTTTTAGACTGCAAATGTAACTGCCACGAAACTAGATATTCTGGCTTCCTTGCATAATTTGTGAGATTAGAAAAAAGTTCAAAGAGACTTAGAATCTGAATAATTTCATTTGCCATGTACTTACAGATTAAAAGCTTGTGATTTGTCTTATGCCTTTAGACCTATAACACACAGTGTACTATCTGGCCCAGAACTTGGCCAGATGAGTTGATATCTGTACGTTCATCTCAACTACACTGTATTAATGAGAAAATGTGTGATCTTGCACAAGAATTTAAAAGCACCAGGCTACTAAACTACTACCAACTTATAGAAACGTATTAATCCTGTTTTGCCAAAATGCATGTGAAGGTTGTCTAAAATAAATTTAGGGACAGGGTCCCTAAGTTCTAGAAGGCGATCATCTAAAACTAAAAATACCGAAATTGACAGATTTAGGAAGAACAAATATGCATTTAATTTATTCCATAATAGGCTATGAAAATATTTGGCTTCAGGAGCTAAGGCCCTCCACATTCGTTTGTAAGAAAATGACTTGGTTATCCTGCCAACCACAGAGTGCACAGTTACCCAAGTTCACCTGCCTCAAAATAATACCGTTAAGCCCAGGGCCAGCCCTCCTGGGCATGGTAAAGTCTCAAACCATGATCATATAAAAGGTACCAGCATCTTCTCTCCCTAATTATGGTTTTCAAAGGAATTCCCGGAGGGGCTGTGATTTACAGAATGGATGGAGACAATGAAATTATGCTACTTTAAAACAAAATCAAATTGCTAAAGTATGCATCTAGGGAGAAAAGTATCCTTCCATAATTCCTTTGAAGCCTTTGGTGAGCAAGGAGATTTTCAGGAGTGTGGATAAATGGACTAATGTCCCAGGCTGACAAAGACTCACTGAGCTAGTGCGCTTCCTCCATTTTGCTTCATGTTAAAAAGTGATACATTTTCAGAAAGAGCCACTTCATAAAATAGCACCCCAAATAGCTTTTCCTTTGCAGTATGCTGCACTTCCCCCCAAATATCTGCTAAGGGGCGAAGGATGGAGGGAAGCAGAAGGAGTACACACACACACACACACACACACACACACACACACACACACACACACACACACACACACACACACCAGAGCAGGCAAGTATAAATGAGAGAGCGTCCGTCTGCAGCCTCCATTACTATTAAGGAGTGTAACTGAATGTATTAGCAGGTCTCTGTAGGAATGCAGTACACTAACACACTCTAATTTTCATTACTTTCTCAAAACTGTCATGTGAGGAATTTGAAATATGTGCATAGAGAAATTAATAATGGCTGGTGCCGAACAAAAGTATTAAATTGGTTTAAAGTGGAGGAGAAAAAGCAGAACTTGCTTATGAAAAGGAAGATGCTTAAATCACGCCCAGGAAAGTGCTCCGCTGACAGACGAGCATTTATTATCCTCAAGCAGCTGCTGTGCACAAGAGCGAGAGTGAACGTAAGTCCTCCTATCCCGACCATGGCGAAAACCATTTCATTGCACAAAAATGGGTTCAGGGAAGCTCATATTGTATATGAGATGGGGGGGGGTGTTCTTTTTATGTTTCAAAAAGGTCAAATTCTTCCAGTGAGGCTTCATGTTTTGCTAAGGAAAGACAGACTACCTTGCAAATACCTGCATGTATTTGGTGGGTAACAAGATAATTACAGTTCTCTAGCCTGCCATGCTGTACGTCAAATAGGGTTAAAGTCAGATTACTTCATTCCTCTCTGAAACCACCCCAAGGGCAATGACTTGTTACTATTATTTGTGCTTTACAGACCAGAAACCGGAGATTGACAGACCCAGGAGTTACCGACTCTCTGAGGCACTGGAGCCAAGAGGGACCTGTTCCATTAAATGCAAAGTTTAAGGAACGTCTATCTACCCTTACCTACTAGCGTTACCCACCATGCTTAGCTCACAGCACTCTAGGGCTTCTCTGGCCCACAACTCCAAACTCTTCCACACATTCCTTACACAAAACAGCTCTGAAGCCCTAAGAACCACATGTCCAGGCCCAGTGGAGATCATCAACCTCACTACTCTAGCTCCATGCTTTTAAATTAGTTTTCTTATCACACTGCCCGAATACCAGATACAAATAACTTAAAGGAGGCGTTTATTTTGACTCACGGTTCAAACATTTCCATCCATCCCAGATGGCAGATATGGATCATAAGGTCAGTGATCTATGGCAGAGGGATCCTACAGCACAATGTCCCAAGAAACAGAGAGATGCTAGAAATAAGAGCTGTGCTCAAACCTTTCAAAGCCAATCTCCCTTCAACAGTGGCCTACTTCCCCCAGGAAGGCCTAACTTCAGAAGGTTCTAAGCTTCCAAAATAGCTCTACCAGCCATAAAACAAGTGTTTGAAATCTAAGACTGTAGGGGATATTTCAGATTCATGCCATAGTCGGGAAGTAGCTTTCTAGAATCCTCGTCTCATGCAGTTTCATCAACTCAAAAAAAAAAAAAAAAAAAAATGGAGGGGGGGGCAGGTCAACCTATCTAAGCACATTAAAACCTCTACCTGTCCCCACTATTCTGTTGGCTAAAGCCAGTCACACCACAGACAACCACATTAATAAGGGTAGGAGGTATCCATAGTGGAAAGAAGAACATGAATGTTTGCTAGGCAAACATTAGATAACAATTACTCAAATAACCATAGCAGTAGAATCAACATGGAGTCATAACAGACTGGGACAGAAATAAAGATAAAAGTGAGATTTGCAGCGGACTTGAGAAGAGGGTGTGGACATCAGAGCCAAAGCTAGTGTTAATGGCTGTCTCACTTTTCTCATACATGAATCTGGGGATCGCTACCAAGATCACATACAACAAAACATTCCTCTCATATCCTGTCCCATCTTCTCCCTACCTAACCTGTTCCAGAGACTTTCCTCCAGGTGAGTTTAACTGAGGTGGAAGCCTAAACGAGAATGGTTGGCTCCATTCCATGGGCTGGGGCTCCAAACTCAATGAAAAGGAAAGGGAACACAGACCATGACCATTCATCTGTCTCTGTTTCCTCATTGTGCCCTGTACTCCCGTGGTCTCACCTTCCTTGCCTGCCATGACCGATTGACTGTACCTTTAAATGTTAAGCAAATGCAAAAAGAAAAAAATTAATAGTTTTGAGCACATGAAAATAAAGAAAAAGATGCGAAGAGAGAAAAATAAGCTTTACTTGCTTGGCGGGTTAAATTTAAAAATAAAAACCATTGTCTACAATTTTTTTTTGAGTCTGTGTAAGCCTCCAGATTGAGTTCAACCCTTGCACAGGAACTACTGTATGCTGGCCTCCACAGGAAATCTCCTCCATACGGATGTCAAGCGTTTCCTCTACTTGGAAAATCGTTTGTCAGCCCACGGGGTGTAAGCTTCCTCCCTGAGGCCATCTCTAGACCACGCCAGGCTGCAGGCATGGTCTGAACAGATGCCCTTATCACGCCTGGTCCTTAGCAACCAAGTGAGTTATTGGTGTCAGTGCTGCCCCCTCTCCTCTGTCAGAGGGGAGAAGGAATCACAACTGAAGGAGCCCTCCAGTCAGGAAGCCTCACCAAAGCAAGTGACAGCAGGGTTTGCCTACTGAGGAGTCTCGTCCTTTCAACACAAGTAGCAGGTGACCACGGTGAAAGCCTATTGCTGATAATTATGATAGGTTTACAGCTAAAGGGCCAGGAGCTTGGCCTCAGAAATACTGTTGCCGATGCATGGGATCCCCAGTGCTGAGTGAGGTGCACCCCATTTTTGTGTATTTTTTTAAAAAAATATTTTTTGAAAAGGGAAACAACTAAAATTAACCTCTAAGCATTTTTTATTATTTTAAGTTTTTTTTTTTTTTTGCTCAGGTTCACATTTGTCACGGGTCCAGGCTCACCTCGAACACACATTCCTCCTCACGGCTCCATTAGTGCTGGGATCATGAGCCCTTTTCTACCACATTAGGGTGACATCGATTCAAAGATTATAGACAGCGATGATTTTTTTTTTTTATTATTTAAGCCATCAAGCAAGCTCATTTGATTTGCCTCCTCATCCAAGGGTCTGTCCAAATGAAAAAAAAAAAAAAAAAAAACCAAGCTTAATAAGTAAGACAATGGGCAGACAAAAGGAAACAAGGGAGGTAGCAAGAAAGGTTAGAAGGTAGTTATGCAGGTAGAGAACCAGAATTAGGAGAGCAAAGGGTCAGAAGCAAAAGGTACTTATACTAATGATGAGGTATTTTAATGAGAATTTGTATGTAGAAGTTCTGACTTAATGGTCTGTTAAGATTTCTAATGTAAGTGCAACTTCCTCTATGCCTGTCATTGCTTTGTAAAATAATGTTATACTGTGTCTCGTCATTTGTAAAAAAAGAAAAAAAAATCACTATTAGAATGTAGTCCAAGATGGGGCTGTGTGAGGAGATTCCTGGGTGACAGTGAGCAAAACCTTCAAGGACATAAGACTTGCTTCTTGTGACCGCAGTGTCTTCCGAACATAGACTTGATCTTGGAATGTGTTTACTGTGCTCCTCCCAAGTGTGGTGGATAGGAGTGGGTTTCCTTCAGCTGTTGTTTTGCAGATGCCTGGGCCATACAGTTTTATGTTAACTTGACGTGAGCTACAGTCGTTTGAGAGGAAAGATCCTCAATTAGGAAAATGCCTCCATAAGATCAAGGCTGTAGACAAGCCTCTAGGGCACTGTCTTAAATTGCAATCAATGGGGGAGGGCTAAGCCCACTGCAGGCGGTGCCATCCCCTGGAAAGTTGGTACTTGGTTCTGTAAGAAAGCAGGTCAAGCAAGCATGGGAAGCAAGCCAGTAAGCAGTAAGCAGCACCCCTCCATGGGCTCTGTCCGCTCTTGTCTTCAGGTTCCTATTCTGTTTGAGTTCCTATCCTGAATGGTGAACAGTGCGGTGATAGTGTAAGCCAAATAAACCCCCAACTTCCATTTTGGTTATGGTGTTTTGTCATAGTAACAAGATTGCCTTTGTGGAAAAAAAACATGTTTTTACCACACGCATCTTGTCCTTGTGACTGAACACCTTACTTATGTGATTCTTTTTAAGCCTTGGAGTATCCAGTGTCTGGTGGGCTAAATAAATTTGGCTATTGCATGAGACTTCAGTCCACCTCACTTTAAGGTTCTGTTCTCTCAGGTTCATGCCACCAGCTACAGAGGTAAGCAACTGACCATTACTGCAAACTTCCCATGCTGGGAATTGTCAAGTGGCCCTGCAGTCTGTCTTCACTAGATTCCTAGTCCTAGGGTCTGAACTACCCCTGGCTTTTTAATAATCTATTTAAATAAATAAATAAATACAAAGTTATTTTGTCTTAAGAAAACCTAACGATCATGACTGAAAAACCCTTCTGTCCTGCAGAAGTCCTTCTGTCCATCCCACTTCTGGGCTTTATTTCTAAGGTGCTGAGAAGCAGAGGGGGGCTCAAAGGGAGGAGTCCTGATGATCCAGAGCCATGGATAGTAAAAGCAGAAGAGAGACAGTACTCACTGTGAAGGAGCGCTCAATCAGCCTATCAGTGTGCAGAAGTCAGTAGTTCAGTTACCCTGGTGATAGGATGGAGGACCATATGTTCCCCTGCCCCATACTTTTTACCCCTGACTAGCAGGCTCCTTAAAGTCACCTAGCAATGCCATGCCTGTCTCACCTGGACCGCTAAATTACATCCCGTCTTGAATATGTATGACTCGGTTTATTAAACTGAAGGGAGACCTGTCTGTCTCTTCCCATCTAATTTTATCTTATTGGATTCCCTTGTCTTCCCTTCTACCCTTCAGAGATGTCTTTTGGGCCTTCCGATGCGCAAATGTCTTCCCAGCTTTCTATTGGAATTAGACCACCAATATCTTTATCCACGTAATACGTTTTTTAAATAAGAGAAACAAGAGAAGTAGAAGCTGAAGGAAGGTGTGTGGTGTTTCCCTGGAGCACACAAGCTGGATTGCCACCCAGGTAATGATGTTCTTCTTGGGTGTGGCTATTTCATTGATTATAGGCACTCTAACATTCTGTCATGGGCTTGTGTGTGTGTGTGTGTGTGTGTGTGTGTGTGTGTGTGTGTGTGTGTGTGTGTGTGTGTGTGTGTTGTGTGTGTGTGTGTTTAATACTTGTTGTCACAGAGAGTTCCATAAACTGGACAAGGCAAGGAGAAAGGGAAGAACCAAGTCTTTATATTTATATGCACCCATCCTGAAAGGCCTCTGAAATTCAGGCCCATTGCAGGGTCCTCCCTCTTGCTAGTGCTATTATCAACTTGATTAGACTAAATAAATAAATACATACATATATACACACATACATATTATAGCGTGCCGGTGAAGGTGTTTCCCTAGAGAGGTGGTTCTCCACCTTCCTAATTCTGACTCTTTAATATAGATCCTCATGACCCCCAGAATTATTTCATTGACACCTCACAATTCTAAATTTGCTACTGTTATGAATAGCAATGCAAACATCTGATATATAACTTATCTGATATGTGGCCCCCCTCCCCCAAAGAGACTTGACCCAGAGGTTTAGAACTGCTGTCTTGAGAGGTTTAACAAAGCAATAAAGGTCCGCCCTGAATATGGGCAGCACCATCATCCCATGTGCCAGGGTCCCAGTCTGAATTGGTGTCCTCTTTTACCTGCCCCCTGGATAGTTCTGCACTCTAAGCTCTAACCACTGTCATGTCTCTGATCATAAGAGACTCTATTGTATTGAACGATAACCTTCAATGATTCTTCCATCCCTTAAATTGCTTCTCATCACCAACAAAAATAACCAGTAGACAGCATTCCCAATAACAAGAAACTCTTAGTAAATCCTTATAACCTCATAATGTTTCTTCATTTTAGTCCAATTCTCAAAATACCCTTCATATTCTCCCTTTTGTTGGTCTAGAATAGAAATCAAGTTTTTACTTTTTTAGATTTACTTTATCTCTTCAGTTATGCATATGCCTGTGTGTGGGTATACGCAGATGATTACACACGCTTGCTGAGGCCAAAAAAGGGCATCCCATACCCCGGAGCTTATAGCTACAGTACCTTGGAGTTATAGGCAGTTGTGTGCTATTTCTATTGTGAGGCAATTCAGCTGCCTGCATGGAGTGCTGGGAACTGAATTCAGCTCCTTCCATAAGCACCATACGCTCTTAGCCCCTAAGTTGTCTCTCTACCCCCAAGTTTATCATTTTTTGAGACCGTATTTGCCAAACCTCAGAAATCACTGTTTCCTTTTAACCCACAAATATACCACAACGATCAATAATAACCAAGAAAAATGACTTTCAAATCCTCTCCGTGATATTAGATGACAATTCATTTTTATTAAGTCGTTGAGTCAGACGGTCTCTTTCCTCTACCAAGAGCCCACGACCAGATTTAAGAAACTTGATTAGCTTTAGAGAAAACAGAGCACAACAGGTAACAAACCAGCCCAGCAGTGACTGAGGTCCACGACTCGTGTTTTTATCCATGAGAAGCCATGCCTTTACTTCAGAAGAAGAGTATTTACTAGACCTTGCACTCGGGATTTGGTAGCTCCGTGGAGCAACTCCTGGGCACGGGGATACATTGGGCAGCATTATCAATCCTTTTGCTCACAAAGATATAAAACAATAAACTCCAGCAGCAGTGAACACAATAACATGGAATAAAATATCAGCAGACTGTGAATAGTATTTTTAAAAAACTGATTTTTTTTTTTTTTAACCAGTAGCCTATGCTCACTTTGAGACGAATTTCACCCAGGTTGAAGGCTGGCAATGTTTTAGGCTGTCATCCAAACACAAAGAAATTTTCCTGCAGATTTAGTAGATAGCCCCGCAAACTCTAGACTGGGCATCATAAAGAACACAGGAGAAAACGGATAATTATGTAAAGCCAACATTTGAATGCATTGTGTGTGGCTGGCAGCCTTCTCCTGCCTCACATTAATATTCACACCGGGCACTGTTTAATGACGCCATTCAGCGTGGGGATGTGGAGCAGGAAGAGGAATAGAGGCAATCAAAAAATAATTTATTGCAATAGAAATATTCCTCCTTTGGAGGCATCGTCTGAAAAAAAAAATAAAAAGGCACTTTTTTTTCCCAGTTCGTAATTTCACTAAATAGATTCTCTTTCCTGTCAAATCCCTAAGGTTTCTTTATGAGAAATATGAAATTGGTATGATAAAAATTCCTACCCCACATGTATCTCACTCAGGTGCCTCCCGCACAAAAACTCTAAATCTACCAACTGCCTGAAATAAGCCTGCACCTTCTGCAGTCTGCACACTGCTCTCCTCCATGTGCTTGTGACTTTGCCAGGGAACTTGAAGAAATGCTGAAGGAAAGCACATGCTTCCTCTGCTGTCTTTGCGTTGCACATCTCCCTTTATCCATTTTCAGTTGACTTATACTGTGAAAGGAAGTCTTCCGTTGTTTTTCCTCAAGGAATCTGAGGTTAAACTTCGCTTTCCTAAGGACCCTACGTAGTAAAGGGCAGCCATGGGGAGGAGAGACATTCTCTTCAGTGCTGTGGCTACTGGTAAGTTGACAGTGCTCCTGTAAGTAACACCAATTAAACTCACTGGTTCAACAAGTTTACACAACACAACACACACACACACACACACACACACACACACACACACACAGTCTGAAGGAGTAGGGGAAGGACAAGAAAGGGAAATGTAAAATAAATATAATCAAAATATATTATTTGCATGTTTGAAATGAAACTTGTCACTGTGTATAATTAGTCTAGGCTGATAAACTTTTTAAAATGCTTCTTACATAAACATTTCCTAAGTCCTCCCAAGCCCTTCCCATCATTAGTAAAGAGTATATATAATCTCAGAAGCTTAGTGCTTTATTAAACAGCCCAGGGAGGACTGGAGAGGGGGAAGGGCAGAGAGGGAACTAGCAAGCCTGGAACAGTTTCAAAAGCCAAAAGAGCCTTATAAGGCATGTGCTGTTATCACTCTCACTTTAGAAACCTATGAACTGAAAGCTTACATAAATGCCAAAGCTTATCTAAAATCCTTAAGAGACCATTTAATAACAAAGCTAAGCCTTCATGCATATACAACAAGGAGTAGGAGCAGTTACGAAAAATGGCGTGGCTCAAGCAATGTCCAGTAACTTTTTAGTGACTTGAAGATAGTCCATAGCAAAAAGAAGTTAGAAGGAACTTCGATTCCAGGGCTGAGGAGGATCCATTAGTAAGAAGACAGTTGAGTTCAAATAATGGACAAAAGAATTACAATGACTTAAGTAAAGTGGGATTTAGTTTCCTTACACGCAGTCAGACATCTTGAGGTCTTGCTTCGTAGCATTGGTTTGATGATGTCAAGGATGGATGAAGAGACCATTCTGGCTGTTCATCTCATGCCGTGATAAAGCTGCAGTGACTCTAGCAGCCGTACCACAACCCTGTGACGCCACAGCGGCTTAATGAGTAATAGCAGTGCTAAAGCTTTCTCCAAACCACTCCCTTCCCGTCCTCATAGTTCTAGTTAGGTCAGAACTCACTCACAGGCAAGCAGTACCAACAAAGCGAGCTAAAGAACACATAGGATTGTCAGAACTGGATCTGGCCCACAGCATGCAGGGAACTGAACCCCCGATAGTTGGAACTGAGGCCAGATACTGGGATTCAGTCAACAACTAGATGCGAGGTTGCCGTGGCTGTCGCCGGGCCTTAGGTCAGCAAACTTCTGGATGCAAGCAAGCAGGATAGATCTTAAGTTCTGAAGGCCATGTAGTCACTGCCACATAACCATCAATGTGTGGTGGGGAGGGGAAAATGGAAGAAGGAGAGGAGAGGGAAGGACAGAGGGGGAAAGAGGAAGGGAGAGAGAGAGAGAGAGAGAGAGAGAGAATTCATGTACTTTTTGTCACTAAAAATTGTGACTTATCATTACTTATTGTTACTTGATTGTGAGTTATCTTTAAATAGGGCATGAATAGGCTTTCTTCTAAATTTGTTGATCTACAGGATACAGGATACATCTATGGGCCCCTAGCCCTACACGGAAGGTATTCCTGAAACTTATCACTTCTCTACAACCATCCTTTTATTTTCTCAAAAGAAGTGAGACTACAAATCAGGAGAACCAGGTTCTTCCCCAAGCTCTCCATCACTAAAAGACTTAGTAACTATCCCCAGTAGCAACTGGGGTGGCTTTATTTTTCTAGCCTCAGAGTGCCAGAGGAGGGGAGCTATAGTCCCCTCTTACACCAATACTCAGTGACTCAAACACTACAAAAGGGGACAAATCATAGACATGGCTGGAGGAAGGTATTGGCCATGCAAGCAGAAGGACCTGAGTTCAAATCCTAAGAAAGCATGTAGAAGCCAGATACACAGCTCAAGCATCTGAAATCCCAGTGTTCCTATAGGGAGATTGAGGCTAAGATAGGACTATCTAGGAGTTATCGTGGCCATGAACAACAAAGAGATCAGACCTCAGAATAGCGTGAAAAGGCATGCTACGTTAGTGCATCATGGCAAGCCCACATCCCCTACACACGCCCACATCCCCTACACACACCCACAACCACTATTACTTATGGACTTGCCAAGTTATAAATTCCATCCCTTCTTGCATTCTCTTCATAGCCTATGTCTCTTTGCTTTGAAATAAACACGGCATCATTTATTACTTCTCAATAAGCAGAATCGATGCTTAAGGTCTGGGACCTCTGTGTGTCCTAGAAGAGGCTTCCACCCCTTGGGTGCAGACCTGCAGGACCTCTACTAACACTGCTGGGATACCCGGATACTGCTGGGTTTTGCCTTTGAGCTTGTTGTAGCCTAGCTCGGAGGGTTTAGACCCTTAGTTTGATTCCCAGAGTTACAGAAATTTAAAATGCAAAACAAATTTACCTAAGGGTAAATAAGAGCAAAAAAAAAAAAATCAAGCGAGTAAGCAAGGATTTTGTTAAAATTCAATCTCATTAAAACGCCCTAACGGGCGGCTTCCATTTCCCGCTCCTTCGCTTTCCTAACGCCTTCCATTTTGGTTGACTTTTCTGGCCCTTTGAGATCTGCAGTTTTCAGCTCCTCCAGGTACATTGCCATCACAGTGACAAGGCTCAGACCTTATTTCCCACTCCACACTTCGTTATTTTCTCAAGACTTGTTACAAGTCCAGAGTTACGTGGTTCCCTCCAGTGAAAGTGGCCTACCAGGAAGTTCAGTCATGGAAACAGGAAAGATGGTGCCGGGCCTCTTCTTCTCTACCGCCTGGAGCAGGCTCTGCAGGCGTGGGGCAGGACCCTGGAATATTTACTACAGTTCAAAGCATGCCATATGCCTCCAAATCTGGAAATGCATTGTTCATATTAAAGCCCCTTAGCGTTTGAATAATGAGTTTAGCGTTGGAGGTGTTTGTCGTGTGTGGCTGGTTATTCAGCAAGACCCTGCTACGTCAAAAGGGAAAAGCTGCAGAAGTGATCAAGGTGAAAGTTACGTTCTAGCGTGACTGTGAAACACATGGGTGGTACTTCCTGTCGCTGGCCTCCCCTTCCCCGGCTCCCCGTTTACACATTGTCACCTCATAGTCCTGGGCTGCTCGTTAAGTGAGTCAGATTGCCTATTTAAAGAATGTGGGGGTTGGGGATTTAGCTCAGTGGTAGAGAGCTTGCCTAGCGAGCGCAAGGCTCTGGGTTCGGTCCCCAGCTCCGGAAAAAAAAAAAAAAAAAAAAAAAAAAAAAAAAAAGAATGTGGCTCAGCTCCAAGTAACCTTGGCTGAGGGTTGTCGTTCCTGAACAAGAGGTGTGGTTAGGCAGTCTTTTCCTGGCTCTGGAGTCCTGAGCAATAGAGGAGGAGGCTGCCTCCTGGCAATGCAGCATCCTCTGAGACTTGGCTGCACAGCATGCTGCCCTTCCTGAGACCCACAGCCTTCCTATCCTTGTCCCGGGGCTTGCAGTGAGCTCCCTTTGAATCTGAAGTTAACCCAAATTGTTCTCTGTGCCGTGCATAGAGAAGTGTGGTAGTGAGAGTCCTGCCCATCCTGGAAGATGCTACTATCAGGAGAGCAAGAAGGAAAAGGAGAAAGAGTACTTTGCAAGCATTCTTATTACAAAGGGGGTGATGTTAGTAAGGAGTAAGATTCTTTAAGCAGTTTGAATTAATCATTCTACGTGGTCCTCATAAGTGATAACATTTTACGCCACACGCCATAAACTTAGATGATAAAGTCTACATGACTAGAAAAATGAAACTAAATATTGTTGAGCCTGCATCTTTAACCTGAAGCTCCCACACCCCCAGCCATGTCTCTTTCTTTCTCAAGTTCTTGTGAGTCGTTTTTATCAGGTCTGATAGGTCTGACTGGAAACAGCCACCCGCCAACAGTAAACACGCATATGGTTCTCTTTGCAAGATGGTTTGTAGACTCGAGGTTCCACACTGCATTCCAAACCTACAATGTTTGCATTCCAGATTGGTTTCTTCACGATACCCTTGATGTCCTCTTTGTGGTCTCCCTGGGAAGGAGAATAGCAGCCATCAGAGCTACCTCTCGGCTACTTTCTTTTATTCAAGAGCCCTTCCTTGCCTTGTATATGTGTGGTGGGTTCAGAGTTATGCATACCTATAAAGGCCAGAAGACTGTTTTGGGTGTTATTCTTCAAGTGCCACCCACCTTGCTTTTTGAGGCAGAGTCTCTCACTGGTCTAGGACTCACCAAGTAGCCTAGTCCCTTGACCAGCAAGCTACAAAGATCTACTTGTCTGCCTTCTAAGCACTGGCATTGCAAGAGTGCTCTACCTCATCTGGCTCTCTCAAAACATGGCTTCTGGGAATCAGACTCAGGCCCTTGCATAACTCATGCCTATAGCTGGCTTCTATTGAGTTCATCGAGGGCACTAGTTCCTTCCTGTTCTCAGATTGTGACTGATGGGCTCAAGCTAACAATCCTAAGTCATTCAATGGAGCCAGAAAATAGCTTTGACTTGGCCAGTCAAAGGAAGGATGTCACTTGACCCTTATAAACATTCTCTCAGCCCACGGGATCAAGCCCCAGTGCTAATGTCCCCAACTTCACTCCTCCTGTTTCCGCCTCCATCCTGATTGGCACATTGCTTCCTTCCACTTGTATTAAGTCCCTCCGGCATCCATTCTTGGGCTCCCACTGTTGCTGTCTTATAGAGTGTACGTTTCTTGTGAAACTTCTAAAATGCTCCCCCAGGTCTTCTCACTGCCACCCCCCTCTTTTCTTGTAGCCTGAGAAGTAAGTAGGCGGGTCTATAAAGCTCTGCTGAAGTGACATCATTCTGTTTTGCTTCTGACACTCGCACTGACTCCTCCAACTTGAGAGTAAAATTCACACTCATTTAGCCTGAAATCAGAGACCATATGTGATGACAAACATTTCCCAGTGCCTAGTGGCGAGTAGGCTCATTTCCCATTGCTCTCCACATATGTGGGGGAGGGGGAGAGGAAGAGAGGAGGAGGGAGGGAGAGGCATGAGTCTTTATTTTACCTTGCCATCCTTTTTATCTTCTACTTATTTAGAGTTTTGTTGTTGTTTTGTTTTGTTTTTAAGACAGAATCTTACTCCTAAACTTAAGGTTGATCTTGAACTGAAAACAATACTCCCGCCTCTGACTCCTAAGTGCTGGGACTATAATCATAAAACTGCCACACCTCACTTCTCGTGTGTCCCTTCTAACTGAGCACACGTGCGCATGCATACGCACACGCACACACACACATGCACACGCACACGCACACACACATGCACAGGCACACGCACTTACTCACAATGCCTCATCTTATCCACTTAAAAGAAAGCTTTCTCACTGTTTTCACAGCAGGCCCATCCACAAAGTTCCCTCTGTTGTGATATTCTTAGCACAACCAACCAGATAAAGTTCAAGGCCAGCCAAGTCCCTCCAACAAGCTGCTTGCCAAAGGCGTAGTCATCAAATTCTCCAGTATCTAACACACTGGTGGGAAATCTGCTCTCAGAACAGTCTCCTTCATGCAGTCTCCCCACAGTCCCGTGTGTGGCCCTCCCTCCGTAATTTATCTCATGCATTTACTATTGTGGCCTTGAAGCAGAACTAGCTATATCTGGCTCTTATCCCTCTCTATATATAATACTTGAAAGCAATCTCTGCCCAGGCTTTGTACACAAAGTAAATGGGACTTGTAGGAACGAGAATGCAAACCAGCAACGGACTACAGTACAGACAACAGAGTTCAGGGGAGGGGTCATGGCCGGCCCCCTGAGGAGTTCTTCAGGAATAAGACGGACACTGGACTGAGCAGATGAGACATGAGGGAGGTGAGGCAGAAGTGAATGAGAAAAGGGATCTATCTGCAAGGCATCGGTCCCTCAGCAAAAGCTGAGCAAAGTGATGGTAGTATAGGTAGGGTTAGGTCATGGAAGGGAAGGGATCCATAGCACGGGGCTTCCCTCAGCAGAGGTTGAGCACCGCAGTACTGAGAAAGAACAGTGTGACTGCTCTTTCTCCCCGTGGTTCCCAAGGCCAAACACCAATGTTCAATACATTTTTGACTCAATACATTAAACTTCCTGTAGAAAATGTAGCAATTCGAACGGTAATAATGTGTCTCCTGACCATAAAATTAGGAAATTACGCCATTGAACTAGAAACCTAGAGTCCCACTGTTTATCAGGATTCCACAGAAGGTGTATAAGACCCAGGCTCAGGGAGAGGGACTAAAGAACGCAGAGGACTTGAAATGAGGCCATCGGGGTAACCACCACTAGGTGGCGCAGTCCATTATTTGTTAAACCTCTGACTTTTTGTGCCAGCCTCTCTAGACACCAGGAAAGAAAGGTGTTTCCACTAGATCTCAGGCAGCTGAGTGGGACAAAGGGAGTACCCCCCAACCTTTTTGTTGCAGGCTCCCAGGATGCCCTGTTTTGTAAATCGTTCTGCAGATGGTTCTTGGAAACTACTGAGGGCAGAAAGTGGACCATCTCACACTGGTAACATTAAAGACAGAAAGTGGGAGATTTTTCTTGTAATCATCTACCACTTCAGCAATGCCTGGGTGCATCTTCCCTGAATGTGTCTTACAGATGGTCTATCCTCCCAGGATCTGAACTTATCATCACTCCGGCTCATGGAGTATTTCATTTCCCTCAGGGTATGAACACCAAACCACCCTGTATTTACCTTTTTATCTTAGCTACTAAGAAAATAGAACCGGGTGCAATGTTCTTTAAGTACTTAATTCATTCCAAGTACATAGTAACTTTCTAATTGTCTCATTGGGGAGTTTGGATTTTATGTTTTAAAAAAAGATACAACGAGGAAGACTTCATCTTTGAACCATTTGAAACTATGTAGCTTTGAGCTTATTTTTATTTCTAACAGATACATGTACATAATGAATTTTAATCATTGTTGCTCCCTAATACCTTCTCTAATCCTACCTCATTGTCCTTTGGAAATGCTTCTTTCAAATATATCTCATCTCACTGCTGCCTGTCACCTTCCCAGAGATACTTTCTCCTTGAAAGATAAGAAGTAATGTTAAGACGTGACTAATCCAATCAACTGTACCAAAGGCGCCCAGTTCTTTGAAGCCATAACAGCACAGGTGCAAGCATATTGCCCAAGTGGTGTCGCAGCAGACAGGATGCTCACGAGAAGGAGCTTGGACAGTTTCTTTATCTTTATTTACTGTGCTCATGGGTGACACTGGCCCTGACGGGGTGACGTCATACTGGGTAGATCAGAAATGGGTCCCACGCCTCAGTAGCTGCTTCAGCTGATAGGGGTGTCAATGGTGCTGTCCACTTTGGCTCCCTTCCATCGAGGCAGGGAAGACATGGCAACTGACTGTTTTCCATCTCCAGCCAGGAATCATGGAGATGACGCTGGTCCTCCGTTTACTTTCCCTTTCATTCTGTCTTAGCCCATCACAGCTCAGCATGAGAGATGGTACCTTTTCCAGTTGAGGCTCTTCTTAGAGCTCTCTTTAAACACCCTCATAGACACACAGGGAGGTTGATCCAGGTGATTCGAAATCCCTTCATGTCAACAACCCCAACCAACCACCCCACAACTCTTCACAACAGGGCTACCTGGAGGGCACAGTCCCCCTGAGTATCTGTGCTCCCCTCACTCTGGAAGCCCAGCTCTTTATGTTTGGTTCTCTTTTGACATCCTGTAACCTGGACCACAGCTCCAAATGCTTCTGCATCTCCAGCCAGCATCCTGGGAACGCCCCAGACCCCAATAGTTCCACTTGCCTCCTGCTAGTCCCCAGGAACCTCATCTGGCTACTACCACTCTTCCTTAACAGTTACCCATGTCCCTTCAGAGGACAACCCCAACAATGAGTCACTTCTTCATCTGTGGGTTTAAACAAAGGCCTGTTGACAGCTCTGTTTGCTCTGTCTGTCTATTGAACTCTGATGTCTGAGCATCCGGCTGTATCTGAGGGATCTGTGTGCTTTCATCCTGCAGCCTAGTGCCTAGAATATTCCCAGCACTTGACAAATGTCTACAAAGTTGTTACTGTTGTTTCACCTTTAGCCTTAGCTACATCAGCAACTCACCTAGAAAACTGAGAAATATAAGGCTACTGGGACGATTCAGTGAATAAAAACGTAACGAACAGAATGTTCTCCCTGTTCTAAACACTTGATACAATTTAAGCTGGTTGATAGGCTAAATGAGTATTGGAGTAATGATAGAGTCAACATTAAAAATTAAATTCTTCACTTACCTAGTGAAGTTTCTTTTCTCTTTTAAATAATTTTGCATTCAATCCACATCAGCAAGCCAGGGTGTCAAGTTACAGCAAATACAGATTGTTAATGCACAAGGCACCCTACCAGTCACAGACAGACCTATGATGTCACTAGACTTACGTCATGTATGGAAGGGCAAGGCCCAAATTCCCTTCTCACTGGCCCTAGACTTACTCCTAGAAACCAAAGCAGCACAGGGAGTTTAGTAAGTGACATGGAGAAAGTGACCTCATATACAGATGTAACCAAGCATCTGTTTCCGGCATCTGCCAGAGCAATTTCAATTAGCTTCCAGAACAGATATCACTATGGAGCTGATGCCGCACTTGCCATTTAAAGCATGATGAGGCGATTTTGTTTCATAGAGCCATGCTGGCTGCTTAGATTGGAGAGTACACATTTGTGAAGATGGAAATGCTATCATTACGTTCTAAAGAGAGTCTATAAGTTACAAACCAATTCTAATGGCCAACGGATCAGAAAAGTTCCCCCCCCCCACCCCAGGCTGACTCTTGGAGTTATTTGGGGCCTGTTTATGACAGCCAATGCCAAAAATAGAACCAGACAAGAGGCCCTACTTCCACTGAAGCTTCTGAGCACTTCCCACCAGCATGTCAAGAGGGACAACATTGTGGGAAAAATAACCCTTCCTAGTATCCAATAACTATGCAAACCTCCTATGTGGAAGATGGAATCCTTTCTGACAAAGAGTAGGATTCTCCAGCTAAATGGCTGTCTATAAGATACCACCTCACGTCACTGAGACATACCCAAGCTGAGAGGAAGAAACTTGCTGGGCATATGGCTCAAAGCTTTAGTGTTGGTCTAGCATAGCTGAAGCTCTAGGTTCCATCCCTAGATCTACAAAAAAGAAAAGGAAAAATTGAAAGAAATCCCCGGGCTGAAAGGTATAGATTCCTCTGATAATTTTAACTAGGTCTATCTAGTAGGCATTTACTTGTTAACAGTAAAAACCAGACAGCAAATCTGTCTACCACAATATGGTAGCATGTGAGCAGAATTGATCAGGTTGGAGAGCAGCAGTGTGTGTGTGTGTGTGTGTGTGTGTGTGTGTGTGTGTGTGTGTGCATGTGCATGTGCATGTGTGTGTGTGCATGTGTGTATATGTGTGTGTGCGCACACGCGTGTGTGTGTGTATATGTGTGTGTGCATGTATGTGTGTGTGTGCGTGTGCATGTGTGTGTTTGCGTGTATGTATATGTGTGTGTTGTGCACGCGCGCGTGTGTGTGTGTGTGTGTGTCTGTATGGGTGTATGTTGCTATTGCTTCTACATCGGAGAACCCTGGAAAGGACGGAGGGAGGGGAGCCATGCCTGAGCACCTGCCACAACGCTAGACCCATACTCCTAGCTTTGATCATTTGGTCCTTGTGGGCTTTACACCGCCATAGTCTCCAACAGTTCCACTAAGAAGACTAAGCTCAGAAAGGCTAAGGCGAAAGTCCAGCAAATTACACAGCCTACAGGGGTGCAAGGCTTGAACTCAAAAAGCTCCTCAAGCACCAGGCTTTGTAGCGGTTTTTTTTTTTTTCTTAACATCAACCGAAGATTATAAGTGTACCCTCCCATCTGCAGTAGTGGAGTTCCAATGATGGAACTGAGTACTCCAGCCCGATGCCTCTCCACGGTTAATTGTTATCTATTTAAGAGACATCCAACTGCAGGCACATTCAGCCTACACCAGTCGTAGCCAATGTTTTCATGTCATTTCTACTGACACACATTTCTGGCACATTTGGGAGAACTAAACATTTATCAATATTTGGGTTTTCACCAGTGTAATATATGTGCAACGGCTTCCCTCGTCTTTCTTTGGAAGGCTTTAATAAACAAATTCACAGTCATGGATAGAATACTGAGTAACTACCTCACATCCTGATTGTTCTTTCCTCAACTTTATTTTCATGTTAGGAAAAAAAAATGAACACTTTCCCACAAGTCCTAGAAAACAGGCAGCCAAAGGCACGGGATAAACCTCATCATTGATCTATTTTTAAGTTAATAAATATTTAAAGGCACACATTGGTTGAATCTAATCTTAAAAATCAGAGCTCTAATGTATTCCCATGGTGTGGGTGAAACCTAATTTTAAATCTCACCCAGCATTTAAAATCCAGAAATATAAATTGTAAAATCAGAAGCAGAGCCTGCTCTGCTTTATTTAACTGCATTTTAACGTACTAATTTACAAGTATATTTTCAACCCGCTTAGCTTTTTAAAAATAATATATAAATATTAAAGTGTAAAATCTTAAATATAGAGTTTGATGAATTACTGTATATGCTATACATACATACCTATGCATTTAATATTCAAGTGGATACATAGAAAAGATATAATATTCCATAAAATTCTCTTTGACCTCTCCCTAGGCAATACTACTCCATCTGGACTGTTAACATCATAGACTAGTCTCACCTATATTCTGTCTTCGCAGTCACGGGAACACAAGAATGGCCCTTTGTTCCTTTGGCTGCTCAGTAGATTCGTCTGTGTTACTTCATGTGCTAATGGTCACTGATTTAATTTTTACCTTCTTAGACTTATAAAAGGTGTCTTCCCTGTCCCAAGGCCATCTTCCTCATCTCACAAATCCCCAAGCATCCCCATCACCATCTCGTTCTTCGAGCATTCCTGAGTCTCCCCAGACCAAAATGTTTAAATCAGTTTGCACTTCGTCTCCTGCATGAGTTGCTAGTTTTAGGGAGGGACCTCCAAGTAGTGACACCTCCATCCTGCACAGCCATTGGCTGCCAGGACAGAGGAAGCAGAGAAGACAGACAGCTAGTTGGAGGATGGGTGAGTACAAACCAGGAAGCAGTCATGGAAGATGGAGCTAGGAAACAAACAAACAAACAAACAAACAAAAGATGATGGAGACAAAGACATTGATTCTCACAATGCTCTTCTCCTCCTTGGTTCTACTTCTTCACCCCTGTTGTTCTTCTACTCTACCACCATCTTCCGTTCACCATTTCCTCCTCCTAGATCCTCCTCTCGTCCTGAACATCCCTTAACTTCATACTTTGCTCTTTTTTCCTGGGATGTTCCTATTTTTCTCTTCTTGTATTGGTTAATCCACTTGACATGTGCTTAATGGAATTCCAGGTAGGCTCCACAGCCAGTAGAGAAGAAGAGCCCGGAGTGCAGGGGACAGGGGTAGATGGACCTATGTTCTATGGCTTGAATGTGGAATGTTTCCAGAGGCTCATGTGTCTGAGCACTTGGTCCCCAGGTCTCAAGACCATGTACACGAATGAGATTCTAGTCATAGATTTTAATAACCAAGCTGCAGTTCTTCATGATCTCCAGGGAGTATGTTTCTATTAACTAACAAATTCAAACTTTGGCAAAGCTGGAGTTTCTCACTGCCACACACACACACACACACACACACACACACACAGAGAGAGAGAGAGAGAGAGAGAGAGAGAGAGAGAGAGAGAGAGAAGCTGGAGGTTGTAACACAGTTGCTCCTAGCATTCCTTCCTTGCTGGCCTCTGACCAGTATTCGCTCGACTTTGATTCTCAGTCTTCTTTCAGATCCCTGTCTTGCATCGTACCCCTGACAGGTTTTATCCATCACTCCAGAACTAGACCCCTTTGCTTCTGAGTAAATGCCATGATGTCTGGCGGCCCCAGACATTCTCTTCATCCAATTCTTTCCAGTGGCTCTCCTCTCAGGGCATCCTCTGAGATCTCCCACAAACCTGATCAGCATTTCTAGAGCCGCAAGAGAATGGAGGGCAGACTCTGCTAACATGTAAACTCCAGAATTTGGTCTGTCTCTTGGGACTGAAGCTATCCAGGAGAGCCTGGAGTCTGATTTAAAACAATGGCTTATTTGAATTGCCAACAAGTTCTATTGGAATGTTGGCATATCTAGCTAGTAAAGGCTCAAAAAATATTGGTAAGGATACAAATTTCAACACCAATTTTACAGGAAACATAGTATGTAACCGATAGCCATGTAGAAGTTGCTATAGAATTACATCCATGGGCATAGGTCACATTCAGCACTGTCCAGTATGACAAATGCTCCCAAAAGCCTAGTCATATCTTTGAACACAGTTTCCATTGAGAGGATTGTTTTTTATTATTTCCTCCAAAAGAGTAATTACCTAAGAGTCACAGAAATTGCAATGGACGGGGAGCTTCAGGTACGCCATCCCCTTTTTCTTTCTATGTGTTTATCAGCCAGGCACATACATATGGAAATTGAACACGCACATACACAATGCACAATGTGTAACAAGAGATTTATGCCCAGCATGGTAACTATATCATAAGTGAGAAAATGATGTCCCTAGTTTAGTTTGCAGAGTGTAGCATGCAGTGTCGTCTGTATCCTGCTTGGTGGGAGTGCCTTTCCAAGCCTTTAAGGCAAATGTAGTTACAGTTGTGTTCATTCAGAATGGACTCTCGGGAAAACTAAATCTTATGATATCTAAGGAAGCCCCACATGTGGCCCATACATATACAGCCACCAAACTAGATAAGATGGATGAAGCAAAGAAGTGCAGGCCAACAGGAACCGGATGTAGATTTCTCCTGAGAGACACAGCCAGAATACAGCAAATACATAGACGAATGCCAGCAGTAAACCACTGAACTGAGAACAGGACCCCTGTTGAAGGATTCAGAGAAAGAACTGGAAGAGCTTGAAGAGGCTCGAGACCCCATATGAACAACAATGCCAACCAACCAGAGCTTCCAGGGACTAAGCCACTACCCAAAGACTATACATGGACTGACCTTGGGCTCCAACCTCATAGGTAGCAATGAATATCCTAGTAAGATCACCAGTGGAAGGGGAAGCCCTTGGTCCTACTAAGACTGAACCCCCAGTGAAAGTGATTGTTGGGGGGAGGGTGGTAAAGGGGGGAGGATGGGGAGGGGAAGCCCATATAGAAGGGGAGGTGGAGGTGATTAGGGGGATGTTGGCCCAGAAACCGAGAAGGGGAATAACAATCGAAATGTAAATAAGAAATACTCACGTTAATAAAGATTTAAAAAAAGAAAAAGAAAAATAGGAAAAAAAAAGATATCTAAGGAAAATAACTGTTTTATATGAAGCAAGTTCTTCCCTACAGTGATGCAGTCAACATGTTCTCTATGCAGTCTAGCACACATACGGAGCTCTGTCTTCAGAATTTGTTTGGGCTGTTGTGACAGGATATCAACCACACTCAGGATAGCTCCAACAACAGAAATGGATGGCTCACTGTAAGGAAGCCAAGTCTAAGACCAAGGCTAGCAGGCCTGGCTCCTTTGGGGGCTGTGAGAGAGGGTATTTCCCATACCCCTTTCCATTGTTAGACTGTGAGCAGGCATTTTCAAGTTCAGTGGTCTCTCTGCAAGCATATTTATCTATAAACTTCCTCGATTTATGTGGACCCAAGTCATGTTGATTAAAATGAGCTCATTTGAAATTGATAACTTCATAAAGACTAGCTTGAAATAAGGTTGTAATCTGAGGTGCTGGGGTTCAGAGTTCAACCTATAAAGGCGCAGATGAAGCCTACCAGGAAGTTTAAAACATAATAGCTTTTAGAAGCAGCAATTTGGTGGTTTAGAAGAAGCATGGGGATACACAGCTTTTGTCATAGTATTCTGGGAGGCAGAAGTGAGTGGATATGTGTGAGTTCCAGGCCATCCTGGTCTACATAGTAAGTTCTGGGCCAGCAGAGCTATATATAAAGTAAGAACTTATATCAAGAGGGTAAAAGTTCTTCTTGGCAAATGGCTAATGTCACTGTTCCTCAGTTTTCCCATCTGCAAAATGTGACAAACAAATGTGACGTAAGGACTGAGTGAATATATTTGCATAAATCCATAAACTATTGTGTATTTTTTTTTATGGCAGTGTCCGGCTTAGGGAGTTCTTTGTATCTTTGACCTACTGTATCTATGTCCCAATTCTTCCCAATCATCTACTAACTAGGTCTTTGGAAATAGTAAATTAATCTATTACAAAGTTATCTGGGCACTTAAAAACATAAATGGGTATATAAAATATATCACAGCACTAAAATGGTATGAAGACACACATGTCTCGGGCCACCTCTACACAGTAAATATTGTGATCACATGTTTCTCTGGAACCATCAGGGCTCTGGTAATCATACCCAGATATGCTTCATTTTGTTTTGGGACCAAGAGAACCCCTATAGCCTCTAGCTTTATGGAACAGAAAAGGGAAATCCAGGAGGGATCTAGATAAATCCAGTCAGAACAAAAGAGCACCAAATGTCACCTGGCCCGATTTTCTGTACACACTGCCACAGGGCCATCCTATCTGTGTGCCTCAGCAAAACCCTTTTTGCAGAGGCCCATCAGCCTAGAGACAGCTTCTTCCTTTTCCCGCACAGTGCTGTCTATGGGACCAAACAGAACCCACCTCATTTCTCTTTCAAATGCGTATCCTCCCATTTTCAAACTCAGCTGATTACTCATGCTTACGCCTGTGGACGATACCACCCTAGGCGGGCTAGGTCTTCTCTCTCTGGCCCACATATCCCATGTCTTCCCCTCGCCTCCATTCACTATACATACATCTCTCTTGGGAACAAATTCTTCCTGTGTCATATGAGCTCTACTCCTTACAAGTGTAAATTCCTCAACTTTGAGGTGCATTGCCTAGGGCTACCAACAACCTTCATGGTCGCTTTTCCTTATTTGGAAGTTTCAATTCATCTTTCTAGCTTACGTTACTGATAGTACTACAAAATGCTACAGTCCAACAGTGTACATTCCATTGAATTTAGGAAGACATTAAATTATAAATGGTTAGCTTTGGTGGCACTTCAACAGATTTTTTTAAAAGAATGGATTAGCACCTTTGAATGATACTTTATCTTAAGAATTCCATACATGCATTCAATATGGTTTGATCATATTTACCCAACTCCTCCCCATAATTCCTCTCAAATTTATCTCTGACTCCTGATCCCTTCCCAACCTTGTGTCTCTGTTTTTAAAAGCCCAATTTGTGTGGCTCATACATACAAGGGTGTGCTCAACCTACTATGGTCCATTTCCATTAAAAGAAAACAGATTGTCCCTCTCCTGGAAGCCATCCACTTTCTGTACCTTCTCAGCTAAGATTGGGAGCTCTTAAGGCACATCCCAGATACTAGAATTTTGACTGGCTTGGTCTTGTGCAAGTCTTGTGCAGGTAACACAGTTGCTGTGACAAATGCTGTCATAAATGCCCAAGTCCCATCAAGTTCAGAAAACAGCCCCCCACCTACTGCCTCTTAGAGTCTTTCTGCGTGCTCCCTCTTCTAGGACTGTCCCTGGGAGGAAGGGTATGATACCGATGTCCCATTTGTTATTGAGTGATCCACAGAACTTACTTTGCACTCTGATTAGTTGTACCTTTCCGTGTTGACTGGTATCCATTACACAAAGACGCTGCTCTAATGCAGCCTCAGAGCTGCCATGATCTATGAATGAGAGTTTGATACTATGCCCATTCAGCAACATAATAGGAACAGCTTCACCCCTGGGACCTATAATCTCCTCCACCATGGGTTCTTGGTTCTCATAGGTTCCCAAGTGTAAAGTACCAGGCATGCATTTCCTCTCTGGAGTGGGCCTGAAATCCAATAGAATTTTAAGAAGTGGATTAATGTTGTTAAAGACAGAGCTGGGGAGATGGCTCAGTCAATAAAGCTCTTGGCTCACAAGATTAAGATCTAAGTTCACATTTACAGAATTCTTGTAGGAAGTCAAGCATTGCAGTGTCCATAACCCAGTGCCAGAAAAAAGAGAGGGTGAGACAGAGGACCCCTCAAACTTCCCCTAAAATTTTAGGCTAATGAGCAACTCTATCTCAAACACAAAGTGGAAGGCACCTGAGGAACAACATGCACACAAACACATATGTACACAAATATACACACATGCACATTCATACATATGCACACATGCATGGACATACATATATACATGCACATAAATACACACATATAAATGCACATACAGATAAACACATTCACACACATTCATCCACTCACAAATACAAATACATGGGCATACACACACACACACACACTCAAACATGCTTAGGCATGTACCCACACACAAATAGCATCCACACGCATGAATACAATACATGCACATACAGAAATACAAGAATAAAAATAAAAAAATGAATATTTAAGGAGAGATTCTTTCCCTCCACCTCATTTTCTGTCCATCCCATTGCTTATGTGAAAGCCTTAAGATATATATTTTCCAAGCAAATTGCACGATACCTTTAAGACAGCAAGCATTACTAACAGATTCTTCACCACCTTTTTTGCCAGTACATTTTATAAGGTGAAAATGCTGCTAAAAAAAATCAGCAATGTGAACATGACATTGACGTAGTACTAAGCATGAAACAGAAAACAGAGACAGCTTGGAGAAATGTCACCACACAGGTCTCCATTGTCCCAGGAGGACACCAGTCAGTGACCACTCCTCAGAGTTTTGGAAGTTCTTACTCGCAAGTATTTTATGTTCCCTACTCTCTTTTGAAATTTCATTAAGAAAGGAAGCCACTCTGCCCTCCACATCCAGTTGCCCAACAAGGCAGACCCAGGTTTCTGGCAACGTCATTGCAGGGGTTCTAGGAAACCTCCGTGGGGCGCTGTCTCTACAGTCAGTGTTCCTAGGAGGAGGTGTATGCACTTGGTGAATTTGCCAACCCACCCTCGCCAATTCCGTGAAGCTGGAGCTTCATCAAGTCCATGCATTAAGCGAATCAGAAGAATTCTTCCAACTATGCTGAGAAGTTCATTGGCATTTCAAGGAAAAGATGAGTCAAAGCTAGCTTCCCCACTTGAAACCAGGAGTTGAAATTGGATCTCCATCTAATGCTGCTGGCACAGACCAGAGCGTCGAGAACGCTCCAAAACTGCCAACTGAAATCACCCGCCTCCTGAAAGTAATTTTGTGATGGCATAGCATTTAACCTAGGAGGGAAACTGTCTCCTGGCTGGGGCTCGCACGGTGGGTGGAGGAATGGACACAGTCCCCTCTGGGTCCCTTAGCAACCGCAGAACACGTTTGCTATCCCCTTCAGTCATATTCTTCAGGATCACTGGAACTCTAACTAGGAAAAATAACAGGCAGCACTAAAAATGAATCTTCAGTGATCTAAACACTGACTCAAGCCATAAGTCCTGATGTGTAAGCATTATTTAAAAGAAGGATGTCTCAGTCAATGCTCTATTGCTATGAAGAGACACCATGACCATAGCTTTTCTTATAAAAGGAAGCATTTAACTGGGGCTTGCTTATAGTTTCAGAGGAGATTTAGTTCATTATCATCATGGTGGGGAGCATGGCGGAACTCAGAAAGAAGTAACTGAGAATTTTACATCTGGTTCCTCAGGCAACAAGAAAAGAGATACTGGGTCTAGCTTGCGCTTTTAGAAAAAAAAATAAGTGTTAAATACTCTTTATTTGATATTATACATAAATCACAGTACGTGCTTTTCAGTGGTAAAAGGCAGCATCCTTGACATAGGGAATTCTAATTAAAACAGCATCACCAAGAACGGAGAGTTGCTTCCTGGTGTTTATCCATTGCCTAAAACGGTCCAGTGAACACAAACTGAAACACAGGTGAGTCTTGTTTCTGAGACAGTGATAGGATTTTCCCAGTGTTTAAACATTTTCATATACCCAGTCATATAAATCTAAGTATAAAACCATTTAATAGGTTTGAGGGGACACCCCCCCATATTTATGGAAAGTAAAACATTACTAATTAAGTCCAATCCTATCTTGAGAAAGGGAGAGCAGTGTAACCATGTATACATTCAGACCCCTTATTTTAAAAAGATCATATCCACTTTACTACAAGTCAGTTTTACTTAAATCAGGACTGTCCAACAAAAACATTGTCAGCCATTCATGATCTGAATTTGGCATATGAATCAAATTATGGTATACATTAAAAGCCATGAGACATTTGTTTTACAATAAATAAGGCAATGGAATTACTCATTAATAGCCTTTTTAAGATAAGCTATTAGGTCTGATCTTTCTCCCTTTCTAATTCTAGTGAAGATCAATTTTGTTCCAGAGATGTACTTTTTGCGATTCTCCGAAGACTCCATCAGGACATCCTCTCCCCGGAGGATGCATTTGTTCTTGTTGGCATCTGTGTAGGATAATCAAGCAACCTGACCTGTCTTCCACCCAAACAGACCATGGAGGTTTGGTCCAGTCTTATGCCTGCCTGCCTTTTCCACAGTGTAGCACTGGGGATACTTCTGAACGAAAGTCTTCTTGCCTTTTTCAGCATCATCCATTTTTAATTCACTCCTGGCTAATCAACATTGCACGTGTTCAACCCAAAGACAGACATCCCTACACACTTCTTCCAACAAAGCCACACCTACTTCATCAAGACCACACCTCCTGAACCTTCTCAAGTAGTTCCACTCCCTGAAAACTAAGCATTCAAATATATGGACCTATGGGAGTCAGTCTTACTCAAATTACCACCAAGCAGGGAGTGGGAGGGATAGGAGGAGACACATAAACAATATTTTCTAATAATACTAAATCTATATTTTAGATTTAAAAACCAAAGTTTAAAATGAAGTATTTCAAACTGACATACTACAGGCAATGCAGATGCAAAACTAAAAGCTAGGGAGGTGACTAAGTAGGCAAAGCCCATGCTGTGCAAGCATGGGGACCTGAGTCTGGATCCTGAGCACCCATGTAAGCAACTAGCGTTGTGGTGCACACCTGACACTCCGGTTCTGACTGGTTCTGCTGACTTGGTGACTGGCTAGCCTCATCAACTCCTGAGCTTCTGGTTTGGTGAGAAACTCTGTCTCAAAAAGAAAGTGGGCAGAAATAGAAGAGGATGCCCACTGCTGATCTCTGACCTCTACATATACATGAGTAAGTGCATGCAAAGATGTCCCCATGCACATATAACACACACACAAACACACCTGAAAACTGCTTGTGTATCCTCATTAGTAAACAATAACTAGACACCAGTAACTACCAAACTTAGAAATGCACATATGCACCCAGTCAGTATGTCAGTTCCTTCACCAGCCTTTCACCTCCAAGTGAGGGAGGTTTGTAACTGATGAGTGTTTCACTCAAATATATTAAATATCAATCTACTGGAACTCACAGTGACATTTAATGGAAAGATGTTACTCAAAGAATTGGAAAACTCAGGTTTGAGACCCAGATTCACCTGTAACGAGTGATGTGCTATTGAGTGGATGGCATTCCCTGACGGGGCTCCTAGCCCTGGCCCTGGGAGATACAGTCAGTGGGACAAAGCATGCCTCCTGTTACCCCGCCCTTGCTTCACCTCAGCCTGTTACCGCCAGGCTCTAGTGAGGGTGAATTTAAACACTAACCCTTCAGCTTACACTAAGGGTCCTCTTGGGAGAATGGATGGCTCTAAAACGATATCAGGTCAAAATGAGAAATCCAATGGAAAAAGATCCATTTGTCAATAGATACTGAGATTAACATCTATGGACACCTTCAAGTTCACAAAAACTACCATGTTAAAAGTATTACACTCACCCAGATAACACATCCGAGGCCCTGAAATATTAAATTAATTACCAACAGCAGACTTCGTTTAATTAATCAACCCTCAAAAGTCAACTTAATTTCTGCTGTAATCACCCAGTGCTAACTCCAGTGGCTCTTTATGATGTCATTCCAAAGAGGGACAAAGCAGATCATTTTTAAAGGAACTCATCATATTGGTGCCATCTCTATTTTCACTGAGCTTTGAAATTAGCAGTGATTGGTGGAGGGAGTCTAGATGTGCGTTCTCATTCCACTCATCCTCATTAAAGCTACTCTGCTTCAAACACCTCCCTACTTCACGAGTTCTATTCGTTCACTGTACCCCCTCTTCCTAACTGACACATTGTATTTTAGCCCTAAATATTTCTTCTGTTTCCATTTTTAGCTACCTAACCCCTACTCTATTGAATGACTAGATTCTGTAACTGTTTTCACTTCCAAAGCAGGATTTTTGACTTTTCCAAAATAAGATACAATATAGTATGATTTAAAAAAAAAAATAACGTGACTTTTTGGTGTCTGTGTGTCTGCTTGCACACCCATGTGTGCACAAGTGTGAATATGTGTGTTTGGGTATTCACCTATGCTTGTGAATGTAAGGAGACAGTGATTTTCCTCTTTTGCTCTGTATTTTATGTTTTATTAAGACTTATTTATCTATATTCTATGTGTATGTGTGAGTGTCTGCACGTACGTAGAGATATTATGTGTATATCTGGCACCTAAGGATGCCAGAGGTGGGTATCGGTTCTCCTGAAACTATAGGAACAGATGGTTGTGATCTACCATGTGGGTGATGGGAATTGAACCTGGGTCCTCTGCAAGAGTAGCAAGTACTCTTATCCCTCGGGGTCTTCTCTCTAGCCATCATATCTTAATTTTGAGACAGGGTCTCTCAGTAAACTTGGACCTTGATGTTTCAGCTAGACTGCCGGCCAGCCACCTCCCAGAATCCGCCTGTCTCCACTCCTACAGTATTGGAAATATAAATGGTCACCGCTATGCCAGGCTTTCTCATGGGTGCTGGGGACCCAAACTCAGGTCCTCATGCTTATGCGGTGACCACTTTACCCACTGAGCCATCTCCTCAGCCTCCCTCCCCAAGAAGTTTAAAAGAAAAGAATTAACAGCTCTATCTAGAACCATAAACTTTTCCAGTCTAGATATTCTACTCAGAATTGAAACTATTTTGTCAAAAATGATGTAGTCTCATGAGGGAAAAAAAAAGAGGATTTTTTTTTTTTTTAGAAAAGATTCTGCAATCTTTAGCCTGTCCAATCTTAAATGGGACTGGATGGTATTTAAGGTGAGAGTTTTTCCCAGTTTTCAAGCTGTTACACAATTCTCAATCTGCACTGAGACATTTGTAAAATGCAGAATATACTGCCTTTGACAAAATACAAGAGCAAAAGTAGCAAAGGGAGGGAAGTGGGCTGCTATGACAGTCGATGACATGGACAGCTGCTCCGGGTCCGTGGAGATGGTGCACCCCTCCATTCTGCTCAATCTACAACCCTTCCTTGAGGATAATTGAGTGCTAATTCAAGTGGATGAGGCAATGGACCAACACGGGTTTCATAAAATATGAATGTTCTCAAGCACACATTCCTTCCGGCAGCTGCTTCTTCAAGACAGCCCTGCAACGCATAATCACATTCACACTGTGTCAAGGGTACTCATTGGCCAACAGCAAGCCATGATTAACTCCTTTGTCCCACTTGAGACAAGAGAAACAGTGATCTTAGAGAGAGAAAAAAATATGCCACTGTTTGCTTATTGTCTTTGTTTTTCTTCATATTGTTGCCTTTGGTAACAGTACCACACAGTTGAGGATTAGAGTCTAGAGTATGATTGTCTTCAAATAACATGAGCATATGGTTCTCGAAGCGGGAACCCTCAAGATCTGCTAAAGTTCATCGTTCTACGGCAACAGTAAATGGATGCCTATATGATGAAAAACATAAGTCACAAGTTGGTGAACTACTAATCTTCCACTAAAATGAATAAGTTTAATATGAGTTAAAGAGTTGTTAAGTGTTTGCTCTTAGTCCTAGCAATTAAGAGGCAGAAGACAGTGGCTTTTATGAGTTCAAGGGCAGCTTGGTCTTCACAGTGAGTTCTGGTCTAAGCTATACGATCTTGTCCCAAAGCCAATAAACAAATAAATAAAATTAAAACAGTGTGCTGACCATAAAGAAACATGAGGGTTTAAAACCAGGATGAAATACTTGCCAGTCCCCAACCAAAAAGAATATGATTTATGGTCTTTAGGGTACACACAATAATGGAAATTTATAACCTGTAAGTTTATATGGCAGGCATGGGAAGGATGCTGTGATTTATTTAGTCTTGGATTCTCATTTTCTAGTGAACAGGCTACCAACACGCCTGCTATACACAGTGGTCTCGAATAAGAGACAACTCCCGAGGAAAAATCTCCTTTGGAAGAGTAGATAAACAGTCACATTTGCCTGGAGTCGGGTTGTACCTCCCACATGAAAGCCATGGAAGACTGAAATAGGTGTCAGCAGACTCTCACGTTCTGCCCCTCAAAACAGTCTTAGCTCCATCTCACTCACAAGAAAAACTCAGGTTCACTTTTTGAACGCACACCACTGCTGATAATGTCTCATTCCTGCCTGGAACATTCTAACCTGCTGACCTCTCGTTCTAACCTGGAGCATATAACCTGTCTGCCCAGGGCACCATTCAAACACACAGTCCAGGGTAGAATTGCTTTGGTGGTATCTGATTTCCCTACGGAATTCTCCTTCTGGGTGGGCTCGTCTCACCTCTGCCCTCATCCCCAAGAAGCTGTGCTTTGTTTTCACACATCTTGATTCTTCCACATCTCGAAAAGATGTCCTATCACTACCCGACAGAACATAGAGACCTGCGATCAAGCCCTGACAAGCTTCATCTCATTAGTGCCTTTTTTAATCATCAAGGGTGACAACCCATGATAAATTATGTCAAAACACGGGATTCTAAATGAGGAGAGGGAAGGTGGGAAGAAAGTGGCACACTCTGAGAATAGATAATGTTTCTTTTGCCTCGTTTTGAAATTAAAGAGAAAGAAAGGCAAGCTGAGGGCAAAGAGGGCTCAGATAGGAGAGGGAAAGACCATGCTAAGAAGAAATTAAATGGGATACTCATTATTTCCCGGTTCTGCTTTTTGATCTGTCTATATAGTAAGACAGAGAACTTGTCTGAAACTCAAAATTAATAATAATAATAATAATAATAATAATAGTAACAACAACAGTAATGTCTGGCATATCACACTTTACACAGCTGTTATGGTCACCTCTACACCAGCAAAGCAGATACAGCATCCCAAATCCTGGATGCCTGGCCAGTCTCTATCCACAAACCTACTGCCTCTCAGTGAACTCTCTAGAACTGAGCAGAGGTGAAAGCAGAGATAGGTGGCAAAAGAGGGATGAAGGAGAACACTATGGGAGCCATTAGAAGCCATCATGCAAGAGTGCATTCACACTCAGAAGGAAGCATCTTCAGCATTGGCCCCACCCACAGGGACCTCTCCACAACCCAGAACAAAAGACACAACTGCAAAGAATATCTAACATGCCTGCTGACCTGACTTTTGTTCTCTGCTGACTACAGCTTTCCTGGGTTGACTGTAGGTAGGTTCCAGAAAAACTAGGTGGTAGCAGGCATAGAGTGGAAGAGGGCACAGAACTCCTGGTCTGATTATCACTCAGAGAACAAGCAATGCTCAGGCATGGCTGGTTTAATCAAGCTTTCACTTAACGAACTACAATTTGAGTTTATTAAGAAAAATGTCTTGTTAAATATCTGAGCATATGCTTTAGGAGAGAGGGAGAAAGATATGCAAGAGAAGGTCAGGAGCACCCATCCTACACAGGAGGTGGGGGTGTCTTGAGGGAGAGTCCTAGGTAAGCCTTTAAGGGAACAAATGAAAGAAACATGGAAACCCAGTTTGGGGTGTACAATGGAGTCTTGAGCTTTGCCTGAAATGCAGGCAAAGCTGGGTTCATTATTTCAATGTCAGAGACCAGAAGTCTAATTGAAATACAAGCCCACAATAGACTCTACTTACTGCTAGGCCCAACTCAGGAGAAAAGTCTCTAAATGGAAAACTGAGGCCTCAAAGACGTTCAGAGCAAAGTGTTTGGATTTCTACTTCCTGCTTCCTCATGTTTCCCTCATAAAAACACCAGGTTCAATCTAGAAAAGTAGATAAAAATGAATTTCCCCCTCAACTCTGATGAGCTATGTATTTACATCAGATTAAACGTATCTTCTTTAGTAATTAAAGCCAAGATAATCAATCAACAGTTTATATAATTTCAGATACCTATTGTGCTACATGCTCTTAACTCCCATGACAAGCAAAACTGTCTGGAACTTACAAGATATCTGCCCATCTTCATCTGAAAATAAGAGCTTTGTTAACACTGATGTGACTTTCAGCAGCTTCTCTTCAGAATCAAGCTTCCTTTAAGAAGTCCTATACTTCCCTCTTATTTACATTTCAATCTATAGCAACAGGGCATCCCTTGCCACAACGTTGTCAAAACCACCAATGTCCTGGCCTTGCCCAATCAAAGAGACACTTTGATTTGACAAAATCCCCTTGGAATTCATCCATGTCCCTTCCACATAGCTGTCTGTGGTTCTGTCCCATGACTGGATGACCTTCTCGGCTGACCACTTCTCCTTTACTGTGCACGTGATTGATAGTACTCTTCCCTCCTTTGAACTGCCTTGAACCTTATAGACTGTTCTTAGGCATTCTCCTCACTCTCCCTCATTCATTCTGGGAGCTGATTCATTCAGAATCCCTCTCCTTGACTCACCACACAGACATCTTTTCTCTTTTGGTCCTTTTCCCTCAGGCGATATAGCTGGGACACATCGTTGGTATATAAATCAAAAGAGTTTTGAGAGACACAGTAGGTCTAGTAACCAGGAAAGGAACAGGTGCTCCAGTCAAATGTGCAGAAGAGCGTATTGGGAACTCTTCAGTGAACGGGCTCCAGGGTAGAATGAAATGAGTGGATTGTGATTAAGTCCCTCAAATGCAGTACCACACACCTGTTCATCAAAGTCAGTCTCCTCATACTTGTAAGGTATTTAACGTTGGATATATTAATATAAATAAATAAATCTTAAGAAAAACAAAACACAGAGCAAAAGAGGCTCCTTACATTCACAAGCACAAGTGAATAAACAAACATATCCACACATGTGTGGCATGGGTGTGCAAGCACACGTACACACACACACACACACACACACACACACAGTGTTGTAGAGAGAATTATTCTCTTTTACTTTAGAAAAGAAATTTTGATTACCTGCAGGTTGCTACCACATGCAGTGGTAGGGTAAGACTGCATTTAGGGGAAAGGAAAGACATATGGTACAATCCAGATAAAGCAAAATGGTGTCTAGGAGGCAGCAGGACCAGTGGTCCAAAAGAAAGAGCATCAGCAGCATCTGAATGACCAAAGGACAGGGCAACTTAGTCATGTCTAGAAGAGGAAGTCACCCTAGAAGGTACTAAACAGTGACCCCTTGGGGAATTCCCAAAGATTCACAGAAGGACTGTCTGTCAAGGGGACCCACAACTCCTGTAGGTTTGGAGCCTGAGTCAGAAAAAGGTAGGCTTTCTCTTGATGTGTTCTAAGACAGAGTCCCCCAGGTAGCTCTGGAATTTCCCGTGTGGACCAGGATGGCCTCCAACTGCTGGTAATCCTCCTGCCTCTGCCTCCCAAATGCTAGGATTACAAGCATGTACCACCACACCTGCTGCCCCTGAAAGTTTTGTCCTGGAAAGTAATGACTCACAGAGAAGTTGTAAAGTTAATTAAGCTGTTAACTTTACTATTAACGTTTCATTAATACTAAAGTATTAATGAAACGGTTGCTATAATGTTTTTGTTTTACTGCAGTAAACAAATCCCATTTTATCACAGGATGACTCTTCCCTTTTCAGCTACAATGTTTAATTTTATACATACACACCCTTGCATAGTGAGGTGATACATCTGGGAAGCTATTAAGATCTTACCAAACATTATCAATTCATGATGGAGTGTGTCACACATGTGAAGGGGAAGGATTACTTGAAATAATTACAAATAGATTTTTGCTCACAGCAAACTCACAACAGGGCTCTCTTAATAAATAGTCTCTTTTTACTCCAGAGTTGACTTAGTGAAAGGGATTAACTCATGATCTGAAAGCAGATCTTAGCAGGGCTCAAAGGACAGTATCCCACAAGACATCTGGAGAAGCCCCTGATTAATGAATAAGTTAATTAACCAGATAGCTGTACTCTTAGGAGAGAATTTCATTGTTTGGATAAAGAATCCTAGTAATTCAACCTAAAAATCACCAGTCATACAGTTGAAAAAAATGCCAATTTTTGTAAAGCAGCATCTGTAAAATGAATGTTCTTCTAGAACACTCTCTGTGACTCAGCACTTGTAACCCAGGATACTGGGGCTGCCATGACTCAGGGGATGTTCTAGCTGGCCATGATGACCTAGAACCTTCACATCTTGACCCCTAACCTCCCATTATGACAAGCAGCATCATGAACACCCAGCACGGAGTTCTCAAATGTTATTCATCTAGAGTTCGAGACTCCAAAAACTGAATCCTTGAATAAAGTTCTCTAAGCAAGTTAAACGATGAGTCACCCTCTGCTTGTACAATGGGTCCACAAGGCCCTCTCACACAGAGGCAGAGCACACACAGACCCTCTTCTCTAGCACCGGCTTAGCAGGTGGTAAAGATATAAACAAACATAAGTAAGGAGCATGGCTGTCAAGCATATAAAATTATTTTAATAGGAAATGCTGCTGGGGACGAGGCTCTGTGCTTACAAGAGGGTAAGTGTCTGTCATGTGAGCACGAGGGAGGAATGGCGTTCAGAGCCATAGAATTTGTTTTAATGTCAGGTGGCATTGGTGTCTCTTGTCATAGCATGTTAGGGTAGCTGGCTAACTAGGCTAGCTAAATCTTCAAGCTCTGGGTCTCAGTGAGAGATCCTGCTTTCAGTATATAAGGTGGAGTCCAATCAAGGAAGGCACACAACATTTGACCTCCACATACCACCTATGCCCCCCACCCCACCCCACACACACACACACACACACACACACACACACACACACACACACGAGAGAGAGAGAGAGAGAGAGAGAGAGAGAGAGAGAGAGAGAAAGAGAGAGAGAGAGAGAGAGAGAGAGAGAGAGAGAGAAAGAGAGAGAGAGAACGCCTGGTAATAAATTAAAATAAAAATAGGGAACACTGTTTATAAAACACAAAACATTCTTAAACCTTCACAAAGCATTGAATAACAGATTATTAGTGATCAGGGAAAGGGAGAGCTTACTTAGTAACTCAATATTCAAATCATTTTTTGAAAAGGACACTCAGAGCAAATAGGTAATCCTATTTTGGTAGAAAATATCATTTAATAGAGTGAACATTAGTTCTTGATAATCAGTTAACACACAGGAGTCAGTGATCCAGATAAAACATGCAAGTGAAAATTTTGCCAGAGTATCAGCTAGGACCCTCACCACAGACTCATGGGTTTAGTTCATCTGAAACTGGAGACAAACATCTAATCCATTGTTGAATAATACTAGGTTGAGACTATTGAACAAGAGCTACTCTGGTAAATATGCAGTGAATAAGGACACAGGTGCACCCACACGTCTGTCCACACTACGATATGTTGCACGATAAAAGTTATAGAGACTGTTAATGAAAATAAGAAAAGAAACCCCCTTTGGGAAAACCATATAAACAAAATCAGAATCCCTGCCAAGAGCAAAAAGTTCAGGAGGATAAAAGAAATGGTAAAATAATCTTGTTTTCTAGACAATTTTCAATTACTTTTCTGTGGTGGCAAGTAGCATACTTAACTATGAATGAGCCTCAACATTTTTTGGACGGGTTATAAACACAAATAAGATTTCTTTGCTAAGCTTGGCAAGCATATAATACACTCTGCTAAAAGACACCTGTGTCTTGATACCAAGATCCTAGCGGCTGGTGGGACAGCCCAGTGGTAAGGTGCTTGGCTAGCATGTAGAAGACCATGGATTTGATTCCTGTCACTACAAAAACGAGCAAACGCATCTAAGGATAACTCCAAGCTGTACAGTGAGGGCATATTATTGTTTTCCAGGTAAAAATACTGAAGGTCAGGGAACATAGATGGCTTGCCTGTGAATAAAAACTTTGTACTTGAGTCACTCCTCCTGGTGGGTGGTGAGTGGGGGAACCAGCCTTGAACATCTTAACTCTGAGGGAGGCAAAAGATCAAGTTGATGAAGACTAGATTGTGACCCAAGTTAAAACCTGAATGTTGCTAATTCTTTGGGGAAGTCACATTAAGGTTCGGACTACTACAGGGAGGAAGCAAAGGGCATTTGATTTTTTCCCCAAGCAATATTAAAATCTACAATGCCTGTTCCTGTCATCCTTTGAAAAATAGATTCCCTAGATGAGGCAAGCATTTTTCTTTCTTTCTTTTTTTTTTTTTTTCGGAGCTGGGGACCGAACCCAGGGCCTTTGCACTTGCTAGGCAAGCGCTCTACCACTGAGCTAAATCCCCAACCCCGGCAAGCATTTTTCAATGTTTTAAAGGGCAGCTTGGTGGAGCAAGTCTCACTGCTAGTTCAGTTCCCATGGAGACCTGGTCCACAGCTGTCCTCACCAGCACAGCAGCTATGTGTCAGGTGGTTTACGAAAGTTACTCTACCATATAGAATTAACAGCTTCCCGGAGCTTCACATTCAGAGCTGGGACTGGAAAAGCAAGTCCGGGCTCAGTGTTGTAGAAAACCACCACCTTTGGAAGAAAATAAGCATAAAATACTTAACAGAGTAAGACCCAACACCAAAATGGCTTCAGCTTCTCTCGGGAGTCTCCAAAGAACTAGCAGAATGGACCCCTATTTTCTTCATATGACCAACGTTTGTAGAGACGCTACTTGGTGATCACCTTCGCCGATTCTCAGGGAAGACTCTTCCAACTTTTTTTTCCCTAAAGCCAGTTGTTTGGATGGATCCTGCACTGTGCCCTGCTTCCTGATTCTCCTCTTTCTCTTTTGTTAGCAGTTCTGGGGACGGAACCCAGACCTTCACAGCAGACAGCAAGTGTCCTACCAGAGAGCTACATCCCCAGTCCTGCTGCTCAATGCTGGAACGATTCATGCATTTTCATAAATCTACTGTCTGCTCAATAATTCTCCTTAAAGTGGAAACAAATATTGCCAGCGTACACCTTTGCGGCAGAACCAGTTCGATGAGGACTCGTCGTACAAGCTCTACCCCATTCAGCTTCGGAACTCAGAACCCGGCATAATTAAAATAAGTGACATCTGTAAACTTCATTATAATCTCGCTTTGCTTTCAATATCATATTCCTCCAAAACCTACGGCAAGCCATGCTAATAAAGAGAGTGGGGGACGACTGCATCCTCCTTTCTGCTCTTTCCTGACCTCCGATCGAGTCCTAACAAGCAAAGAAATGAACGAGAGCCGAGGGAGGGAGGGGGACAGACCCCGAGAGCGCAGATAATTCACACACAGTCTAATTAAGTTATAATGAAAGTGCTCCTTGTGGCACTTCCCTCCCTCGCTCTACTGCTTTTTATTTTATAATCGTGGGGTGAGTTTGTGGAGAAAGTTAGCAGGCCTCCTGCAATGGATGCTTGCCCCGACCTACAGACACACGTGGAATGTGAGCGCCAGAGATCCTGATGAAAAGAGCAGAATGTGGTCAAATACGGAATGCGAATGCACGCTTTTGTGGGTTTAATTCTTACGAAACCCGCGTCTGAGTTTTGTCAGCCTCTGAAAGACCTTCAGGTAAGACAGCCTGAAAAATGCTATACTCAACCAACCGCAAATGATGGGTAGCTGGTGCTCTTACACAGCTCGGGGGCACTGCTTGGTATTTTGAACACATTTGTTGTAAAGAACATACCAAATGTATCAAGCGAGCGTTTCGTAGCGTAGATAAAGATCTGCTGAATTAATCATTTTAATAGCAAGGAGCTTTTCTTAGTCTCTGGAATTAAGGTAGATTCCCTACCCCTCTTGCTTAATCACCTCCTTTGGCTTTAATATATGGATCACATAGTCATTTGAGGACTTCTTGGTACGTTTTCTGCCTCTCTGCTGAGCTGGCAGTTTTGTTGAGATTAGAAGCCAAGTCTGATTTGTTTGGCACTGTAAATCCAAGTGTTTTCCTAGAGCATGATGTGGAGTAAATGTTGCTTTTACATGTTCAATAAAATGAATGAATTGATGAGAGAATGACAGAGAATAATAATAATAATAATAATAATAATAATATAGACAGACAGACAGATGAGCACATAGTACTTAGGCCCAGATGCTAACTTCTGTTGTGACCTATTGAAGTAATAATAATAATAATAATACTAGTAATAGTAATAATAATAATATAGACAGACAGACAGACGAGCACATAGTACTAGAGTCCAGGTCCAGATGCTAACTTCTGTTGTGACCTATTGAAGTAATAATAATAATAATAATAATAGTAATAGTAATAGTAATAGTAATAATAATATAGACAGACAGACAGACAAGCACATAGTAACTGGAGTCCAGGCCCAGATGCTAACTTCTGTTGTGACCTATTGAAGTAATAATAATAATAGTAGTAATAGTAATAATAATATGGACAGACAGACAGACAGACAGATGAGCGCATAGTACTGGAGTCCGGGCCCAGATGCTAACTTCTGTTGTGACCTATTGAAGTCATTGTCCTATACAACATTTCTGCCTCTGCTGCACAGACTGAAGCCCAATAGCACACAGTTTTAGTTATCTCCACCGTACCTGAGGATTCTAGCAAATAGTTTGTTCTTTTAAATCAACCCTGGTTGAAGGCAGATCAAGGTCTCAGCAGTAAACAGACCTGTCCTGGGCACAGTCTGAGGTAACACCAATTACAGCATCTGTCCTATTTCAGCGTCCATGATGACCCATTTCATGCTTTCTAAGGCTGGAAACTTTATTCATATTCCCTCCTATTTTTCAAGCACCCCTTCAGGATGGTTGGTACTGGCTGCCTTGCGGCCACACAGGCAGGTACACAGAAGAGCTAATGTAGTTGTTGTCACTGTTACCTTATTACTGGGCACCACTAGTTCACAATCCGAGCTTTGGCAGCTTAGAGAACAGAAGGGAATATTTGTGTGCCCCCATTTATTGTGAGAAGAGTGCAGGGCTGCAGGCAGGGACCTGACTGGGCATAAGTCGTTTATGAGTCAGAAAGTAGGGGAAGGCAGATATCAAGAGGACCTGAGATGTAGGAGGCTGGGCGGGAGTCAAGTAAGAAACAAGTATAGAGGTTGAGTTCATTACCTGGGCTACAGTTTTCAAACTATCAGAGTAATTACCCTGTTTGGGGCCGTGCTTGCAACTTATCTCATATGCCTCATCCTTGAGGAACATCTCCTAAATTCTGCAGACAAATCAGATGCCAGCTGCTTCTCCCAAGCCCCACAGTAGATGATTACTACCTTTCTCCCTCCCTCTTAGATATATATCTTTATGATATGCAGGAGGAAAACACAGACCTCTTTTTATCCAAGACCTAAGAGAAACCAGGGGAAAAGAGCAAGTCTTGGTGATGTAAATATAAATGGAGAGACATTCTGAGGGGGTGGGGAGAGAGAGAGAGAGAGAGAGAGAGAGAGAGAGAGAGAGAGAGAGAGAGAGAAAGACACGGAGTTCTGGTTCTGACTGATATAAAGGTTTTTAAGCAACAGAACTGCTGCTTGAGGAGACGATAGACCTAATCAGAGGTGGTCTAGAGATCCTGAACTTCACACTCCTGGAATAGATGCTGGCTGAAGACCGGAGAGATCTCTTCATAGGCAGTCACCTTCTTATTGCAGCTTAAGTCACTTTCCAAAACTGTCACAGCAACCCTTCTATTCTTGTTCTAAGCAAAAGTCAAATTAGTGAGAATGTCCCAGTTTTAAATTAATACAATTTCCATTTCAGTGGAAAACTGAGTGGCACATTATACAGATATTCGGCTGGGCTGAAAGTCCATCTTGTACTCTGAGTACAGCACAAGTACTCAAATGCAAGCTGATCAGAAAGAAATGTTCACAGTTATGCACAACCTGTCAAGGAGGCTGATTATTACTAAAACTTTCTAATAAACAAGCAGAAGAAAGGAGGGAAGAAAGGAGGGACGGAAGGAAGGTGTCAGAGACACAGACAGACAGACAGAAATATGAATTCAAGCCTGGGTTTACCTCTCCTGTATGGGTCAGACTCTCAGTTCAGCTCACAAGAGACATGTGAGGAATGTTGGGACAGTCAGACAGCTATCCACTGTAAGAGTTCATTCTATACAGTAGTTACACCTTCTTGATATGCCTTTTTCTTGCTAGTAAAATAAATCTCAAGTCATCCGGAGAAACAGAATGACCCTTTGGAAGATAAATACCCCTCCTCCTGAAAAATCCACAATATTCGCCACCATTAAACCATCATAATTATGGTTCTCCCTTCAAATAAACTGGAAAAGTAAACCATGCCTTGCCCGTGTTTCTAATCTAGCAAAGCCTTTATATACACCCTGTAAGAACAAATGAAATTCATATTTTCATCTTATTTGAAATGTGCTGGCACTTCGCTAGATCTTTTGCTGGAGTCTGGCAGCCTGAACACTCTATCTGATGATAGAAAGCAGTGTTGGCTCCGAGTTTCTATTCCTGATCCCACATGGACATACATAGGTATACACTGGCTTAGAACGTTCCTGATGTACACATCGTTGCTGGTATTTGGAAGGGACACCTTCGGAGATGTGTCAGGTAAATATTCAGCTCTCTTTTGTAGAGTGCTAACGACAGGATAAGCTCTGGTATTTATACTATATTTTGCCCCATCCCCATGGAGTTCCAATAACACTAGCTAACATTTACTGAGCAGTTTCCATGTGCTGAGCTTTAGTCTAAGAATTTTTCTATTCGCCAAGTCACGTGACATTTTCCAGTGCCCGCGGTTGGAGTGGGTCTGGGATTCTTACTCACGCAGTTGGACAGTGGAGTGTAGGCTCGCTTCACTGACTTTCCAAGAACCACCAGCCATGCCAGGGACAGATGAGGACACAGGGATAGGAGAGGGTGGATAGCTCAGACATGGTCACACAGCCAGCAAATGCCCAAGCTGGTATTTGGACTCCAGTGACTGGCTCGACTCCCAGTCCTTTGTGTCTCACTGTGGCTGTGTGAGAGAAATAAGTCAAGAGATATTCAAACTATGTGGACCATGAAGGGAGCTGAACACCGTGGGTAGACTGACCATGGAAATGAGTATACAAACTTTCGTGAATGAAAGCAGTCCCCCAAGGCAAAAAACAAACTAAAAAGGCAGAATTAAGTCAGGGAGCTCTAGCCTAACATCACGCCAACACTTCAGTGAATCAAAGTACTTAAAGTGTGGAAACTGAGTGCCCAAGCTTCTCCACATTTATATCATTCAAATGTTACATCGATGCCCAGGCTGTTGGAGTACTAGGACTTCCATACACTATTTCTATGCGGCATCATGAAATAGGAAAACAAATTCATTCAGGAAATGGAAATGAGTCACTGAAAGTGGGCACTGTGATTCGTAGTGTGCATGTATAAAACTATCTGAAAGTAAATTAGATGCATATCTGTGTTCTCACCAAGAGTGTTTATTATCATTTGACTACTGCTGAGAATGAACACGGAACACACAGAACCTCTTTATGTTTTAGACTTCGCCCCCTGGCCTTCGGTAATCTTCCATTATTGCTAATTTCCTCTTAATTTCTTTCCTCCTGTTGTGTAAACTTCATGGGGGAAAAAAAAAGTAACTTTCGTCCTAAGTAGTCTTTTCGCTAAGTTCTAAACTTAGGAGGTCCTTGGTTCAGTTGGAAAACTGCAAAGCTACTTAGCATCAAAAATATCCGGAGACCACAGAGTACCCTTCAGGTAAACATGTCCTCATAGGCCTGCTCTGTCACTTACAAAGTTCGGTGTGCAGTTGAGGAGAGGGGCTAAGTTAAAACCCGGGAGATATAAGCAATTGCTCTTGTGGACAGAGGACTCACTGAATCAGAGAGTGCTGAAGCCCAGAAGAATGAGTTCTATCGGGTTCTGTGGTGCCAGAACTCATGCTGAAGTTTGATTCTCAGTTGGCACTGCATTGACAGACGAATGGGAGAAACTCTGTCAGGTCTCTTGAGACTGGAATGGTTCTCCTGGGAGTGAATCGGATACAGCAGGTCTGGGTTCATTGCATCTGAGAGCAGATCCCACCATCACCTCTTGGTCTTTCTTGAGAGAGTCTCACCCAAAGAGAAGGAGATGCTATGCCAGTGTTGGCTGACAGATTTGCAGAACCGTGAGCTAAGCAAGCCTGCCGTCTCTCTAGGTCATCAGCCTCCGCTATTCTGTTATAGTGTTACAAAATGGACTGAGACTCAGATCTTGAAAATACTGCAGGAGAAAAAGGTAAACAGACTCTGAACCCCGCTTCGTTCTAGAGATCACATTCTTATTCACGTTCCAACCTACTAATTAGTACATGAGAGCAGGGAATCTTATACTCCTTATTTTGTGAAATTTTAGATTTACTCTACTAGATATTTTATATACTCTATGTCATTAACAACCTTTAGAGATTACTTTGCTGAGAGCCATGTTGACGGCATAGACTTCAGTCTCTTAAAGTCTTTAATAAAGTGAGGAAGACAGGGTTAAACAAATGATCACAGAAACGAATGCATACACTAAACCTCCATAGTGGAACTGAACAGAAAATGCTATCAGCTTTTAGCTAGAGACTTTACAACTGACTTTGTGGGAAAGTAGGTATTTTTTCAAAGCTCAAAGCGATACCCGTTGCAGAGGAAGAGGGACAGAATCTGTGTTACTATAGTTATCTGCTAATAAATGTTTGGTAGCCCCTTGTTCTGAATTCTGTTCTTGAAAGGCAGACAAGGAGCTAGAAAAGCAGACGAATGCTAACGTATGTCTTTCAGTCTCACTTTCACTGCACTAACTGGCATTTGCTGAGTATTATTTTCCATGTTGTAGGCTCTCCTGTATAATCTATACATCTCTACATAATCTATAAATAAATTCTAATCACCAGTGCTTGAACCCCATGATCATGACAGAATGTGAAAGGGATTATAATTTTGAAAAAAAAATTCTTGGCAACTTGGACTTAAAGAAAGATCGTGTTTTAGCTGGGTGTGGTGATACATGCCCATAATCCCAGAATCCGGGAAGGTGAGGCAGGAGGATTCTGATCTTTCAGGTCAGGTTGATCTATAGAATGAGACCTTAATTAAAATAAAATAAAATAAAATAAAATAGAACCCATAGTCATGTTCTGGGTTAAATGTGGAGTGTAGGTAGATTTTGTATTCTCCATTTAGAAATTCTGTGTTAAAACCTGTATATCTCATTTGTATTAACAACAGCACAGCCATTTCTCCTTCAATTCTTCTTTGTATAAGGCATTGACATTTCTATTAAATATTTACCTAAAGGAGAAGTTTCATAAGATTTGGCATTTTTGAATGTGCACACAATAGATTTTTCTCCACACCCACTTGAAATAAGTAAAATATTTCTGTCCCCACAGCTTTCCAAATACACACTCTTGACAAATTGGTTAGTTATGATATGAGACTAGGCAGTTTGCCCATAATTGGAGACATTTTGCCAACAAGCCACAGGCTGCCAGGGGAAGCCACTCTGCGCGCTGAATATGAGAAGATGATCCCTCTGTAAATATCCAGGCTATCTGCCCTTTCAAAGCAATGATTCCAGGCCACATGATTGGCAGATGCCTTAATTAATCACGGCGCCATATGATGTCCATCCTTAAGGATAACAGCTAACCGAGATCTGAGCTCTCCCTCGCTCTCGCCTTACCCTTCTTTACTATGACCCGCCTCTTTCGGTCCCGACCACATTCCTTAGAATGGAGGCACAAAGAAGTTACCACTTCACTCAACTCATTTCTCCTGCAGTCCGTTTGATTAAATGGTTACTGGTTCCCTGGCGGTGTTTAGCCTTCACAATGTGAACAGATACATTTGGATACATACTTTCTCAGCCTCATGGCCAGATAGCATTAGGACTTGAGAAAACCCAGGGTCTCTAGAAACTCAAATAATGTTATTAGTGCCCAGATAATTAAGAACCAAACTGAGAATGCTTGTATAGTTGATGAAGAAACAGTAATTTTAAAAACTATGTTACAAAGTCTCTGGTCTAGCTAAGAAGAGAATAAATTGCTGCTCCTTGGGAACATATTTTGGAGCCTTTTAGGAGTGATTGGATTTCTTAGGCTACAGTTGCAATTTATTAAGTGAATTCCTAGTGGCATGAGGCAAGTCATGCAGCTACTGAGCAAGAACACTTGGTTGCTACTCATTATGAGCTCCTGGCACGTTACATAAAGTTCACCAGAGGCCTATCGCCGCTTTGAAGACCAAGTATTACTCTCTTCGGCGAGATTCATTATTGACATTAGGGGCATATATTCTGACTTAGCAGTCACTAGGAAAGAGCTTGAAGGCTACATCTGCTGGTCATACCATTCCTCACCTCTGATTCCTCTGATAATTCTTACAGAACCGTTCAGGGTTATCTCCATAGCTCCATGTTTGGACCTGTCAAAGCTTAAAACCCCTCCACTGGTCCCCACCCTCTCCATTTCCATCTAGGCACAGCTGTGACTGTCATCTGCCTCAACACACATCTCATGAATCAGACAGTCTTACTCAAGTTCCTGGAACCTCGGGGATTGAGAGGAAGCATAACAACAGGGCTGGGTACATGTCTTAGACGCACTCCCTCCTTTGAAACCCATCTTGTGGGATTAGAGGTGCAAACTGCATTTTAGGTGCTCGTCAACTGATCCTAGGTTCTCAAACTTTGAGTAGCCAGCCCTTTGTCAAACGCACCACCTCAGTATCCTCATCAATAAACCATTGAGGTAAATTGCCAAGCTTTTTTTGCATATGTATGCAATTTTAAATTCTGTTTTTAGCGTGATTTCCAAGTACACCATTCCAAGCCGATAGAATCCACACACTCTCAAGTATTAAGAACCATTGGTTGGTTACATCTATTTTTAGCAGTGACTGCTTTTGCTACATCATGATGATTTCCCTTTCATGGTTTCCTTCCTCCCAGTCACGGTTTCTAATAATGCTTTTATGGCTGGTGTCACATCTGCTAAGAATGACACACGGGTACATCTTGCTATACCGATTATTTCCTTGAAACATGTTAAAAAGAAATGCAGGCTCCCCATTCAGTTTTTCCAGGCCAACAAAATGTGGACGCAATTTTAATGGAACAATTAAGTCACAGTAATGAAAGACTGTAGTATCAAGGGAGTGCTGGCTCAAGACAAGGCAAGGGAAAGGCGTGTAGAAGTGGGGAAGGGGAGGGTGGACGACATCAGAACTGACACAGCCCAGGGCTCCAGGGCTAGGGATCTTGAGAGGGAGTATGTATGGAGATGAGTTAGAGACTAGATAGAACCACAGGGAACTGGTCCAGGAGTTCCCTTCTTACCTTATCAATATAGTATCATGTGAAAGCAAAAGTCAGCTTAACAGTTGAGGAATGTGCATGAATCCAACACGGAAGCATTGTTTTCGTAATCGTGGAGTACCTGAGGAATGCCAGCCCTCCATAATAAAGGAGGAAAAATGATTAAAAAAAATTTGCATGGTGCCAGTCAGAAAAAAAAGAATTGCTAACATGCCACATTTAACTTCCCAGTATTTTCTAACTGTGGATCTCTACAGTAAAATCAACACTCTCTAAAAATAAGAGTACCTTAAGCCTTTCTAAAACATAGAAATATAAATGATTATTTTTTTAGAATATTTTAGAGGTGGAGGAACAGTCAATAGAATTACGCTGTGTATCAAAATCAAGCTCTCTTTTCCCTAAAAATGTGTGTGTGCGTTGTACTTGTGTGTGTGTGTGTGTGTATGTGTGTGTGTGTGTGTGTGTGTGTGTGTGTGTGTGTGTGTGTGTGTACCTGTGCACCCATGTGTGGGGGATGTCTGTCTGTAGGGGCAGAAGGTGAGTGCTAATCCATCTTTCTCCTTGTAGCATGCGCTCTCATTGAGTCTGGGGCTCATTACTTTAGCCAGGGATTCCTCCATCTCCATCTCCTCAGAGCTGAGAGTAGAGGTACAAACTGCATTTTAGGTGCTGGTCAACCGAACCCAGGTTCTCATACTCTAAGCAGTCAGCACTTTACCAAACGAGCCACCTCTCTATCCTCATCAATAAACCATTAAGGTAAATCGCCAAGCAGTGTTGCATATGCATGCATTTTTAAATCCGATTTTTAGCATGATTTCCAAGTGTATCATTCTAAACCAATGGAATCCTAGACATTTCTACCACCCATCGTTTTGCCGCTGAAGGGCAGAAGGGCAAATTGACGTGACTGGTGAGCTGGTTTTCATTTCAGCATAAGAGGTTCCTGTATAGAACTACCTGAAACTTGCAGGGCCCTTCACGCAGACAGGATATTTCTTCTTGAATATGCCGGCCCAGGCACATTGGAGGCAGCTCAGAATATGTATCACGTGTGTCAGCTCTTCTCCATAAAGGATAATGTTGTACTTTGACTCCCTGAACAATTGGCTGCCACAATGACAACTGATTATAGCAAAAACAAAGAGGGCTTTCTTTCTGTGTGTGTGATGGGTCTTTAATAGGTTTTAAATAATAAAAATCACAATGTGGCAAGCTCAGAAGCACAGCAATTACGTTTCCCTTGTTTAGAATGTAATCCAAGTTCCCACATTAATTCCATGCTGGGTGTTTAAATTTTAGCTCACTGAGACTTACTGATTAGATCCGATACATTGTGTCGTAGTATTTCCTTCTGTATCCAGCTAACTGTGGTTTAGGATTTAGCCACAATTCCCTTCAGAGCCTGATGTGGCATCTGGAGAGACAGCTGCTTGGCTTCCTATTAGAGAAATATTCATGCAATGAAATGTGTATCTTTAAAGCTAGATATGAATATTGCACATCCTATTGTCGCTTAATGAAAGGGCATAGAACTTTAAGAAATCATTAAGTATTCCAGCGTTTAGTTACATTTTCATTTTGCATAACGAGACTCCTTCAGACATTGCTACCACACACATTCTATCACACACAGCATGCCTGAGGCCAATGTGTCTTTTCTAGCACCTGCGAAGGTCATCTATCAGCTGCACAGGATGGTAAGCAAGCGTCACACACAGCAAGCTCCACGCGAGCAGATGTTTAACTGCAGAAGGCTGGGCCTATGAGCACAGTTCTGGGCCAATCGCAAGTGTCACTCAGTGCCCAGGGCTAAGTACCTTAGACACCCAAGGACATGTTTTCACAAGGTTTGTCTATAATTGGAGCTGTGTACCTGTGATCCAAACTGAAAATAAAACAAAATAATCGCTGTGCTGGCTTTCTGCCTCAGTTAAAGAAGAATCCTAAAGTTCTGTTCTATTGCAGAGTCTTCAAACTGCTGCCAAGACTTTTCAGACTAACGCTGGACAGGTGGCTGTAGGGATCCACCAACCAGATGCACAAATGACTTGAACGGGAAATCCCTTTACAAGGATGCTTGTATTCATTCATATCAAAGTCAGGTGGAGAGTCCTGGGTGTAGAGCTAGTTTGCATAAAGGCCAGCACACACAGCACCTTTCTCAACTGCTATGGACAGCAGCAGCCATGCTGCCTTTTAACCTTAAACTGTATGACCACGCCCCCTCTGCCTAAATCTGGGATCTGACACCCAGAATCAGATGTTCTTTCTTGGTGGTTGATCCCTTACTGATCTACTCACTCCTGCACCTTCAACCTTGGTCTTTCAGCCCCCCTCCTTGACACCATCACTTACATTCAACTCTAGTCAACCTTCTACAAATTTCTACACATTACCGGGAACTGTTTTTCCTGCCGTAGCCATCCCAGCTCTCTGCCCTGCACATCCCAGGATGTTCTCAGCTGTGGTCTTTCTTTCTTCATGATCCATTCATCCAGGAAAGGCTGTCACCTGTAGCCACTGAAATTGCTCTCCCCAGGGCCTCTGGTTTTCATAATATGGAACTCCATGGAATGAGTGCTTTACTGCCTTCCTGTTTCTTGACCTTCTGGGACCTGTGATACTGCTGGCTGTCCTTTATTTTGGTCTTGGATCTCCCTTTATTTTTCATGACTGCCATATTTTGCTTTTGGTCTGTCTCCAACACAGAAGTACTATCGTTAGGGCCTATTCATTCCTGTCATTTAAATTAATGTGTGTCTATGGATCCCCACTATAAACACACACACACACACACCACAAACATACACAACACACATGCACACACACATGCATGGACACAAGTGTGTATCTCCAGTGTGAATCTTTTTCTAGAAATAAAGGTATTTAAGCCATATCTCTCCAAAAAGCAGAAAACTCAACATGTTAAAAAAGAATGAGTTTATGATCCCTGTGTTCTCACATGCAAAATTTATGACCAAGGAGCACTGCCTTGAAGTGCCCTGTGCCACGTCATGTATTTATTTTCTCTTTCCTTACCTAAACAATCACGGTCAAACAAGAGCTTGTGAGGAAGAAATACACCACTTATCAAGTCTGTTCATCTAAATCCAGAGCCTCTCCCCTCTGAAGTTCTTAACCCAGGAAGTTCATTTGGAGAAGAAAACAAAAGTAGAAAACTATTATCTCTCTTGGTTAGAGAATAAGAATAACCAAAAGCCACAGCAGAGATTTAGCCTCAAGAGAGCATCTCCTTCCTAACTGCCTCTACAACTCACAAAGAGCACATGGTACAGCCACATCTCACTCCTCGATCTACTACAGAATTTGAAATAAAATCAGTTTAAGGCCAGATGTGGCAGTGCACATAGGAACTTCCAGATTACATGGGGAGACCCTGTTGGGGGAAAAACAATCATAGCTCAGTGCAGAAAAGAAGTTCATGCATTTTAGGAACTAGAATAATTGGATATAAGAATTCACCAGGCATATGGTTGTCAAGCAAATAGAATATGCACTGAACTGCATACTTTCTATGAACATCTAGACCTGTGTTATCTCATACATGGAACATAGGGCTATTTGACTCAACAAAAATTAAAGGCTGGATGAGCCACAAAGTGCTTAGTGGTCACACATGCCAATCCCAATAGACAGTTCAGAGGACAGCACTCTGACCATTGCACTAAGTCCTACTTGGCAATGCTGGTCAAGACAAGGATCAATACAGAAATCAGAAGAACAATTAGCACAAATGAGAGAAGGGGAAGCCAGTGGTGAGTTTTCAGAGAAGCAGGTGACTTAGGGACTTTAAGGTGTAATTGATGAGCTCACAACAAAGTTAAAGGAGGTCTCAGCAAATGTAGCCAACCACTGGCCAGTATGACCATAGAGTTCAGAGACAATTGAGTCAGTGTACCCTTTTTGCTAGCACCCTCTCCTGCATGCCTAAATTATACCGAGTTCCTCCCCAGTGCTGGCAATGACACAATCAGAAGAGTTGTCACCCAAGAATATCTAAGGAGGTAGTTTGTTAATGATTTACCCTTTTGTGCAGTAGGATCTCCCTGTCATAACCAGATGACCGCGAACTTGCATTCTAAGATCTCGTCAAGAGGAGAAGAGAAAGTAGTAACCATCACCAAACTGCCACAACCGTAAGCTGGCAAGATATCGTTTTTCTTAATGCATGGTGGTGCCTAGTATACTTATAGCATAAAAATATACTGGTTCCATAAATGTCATCAGTTGTAAACATAAGTGTAGTGAGTTGGCCTGGTATTGCTCTATATCCAAATGCTAAATTCTGTACCCCAAGATCTGGTTGATGAGGAGATCCTCCCGCATACCAGCTTTTGTTGTGTAAACTTGCTCTTCAAGTTACCTGTGATTGGTCAATAAAGATGCCTACAGCCTGGGCGGGGTAGAAGCGAGGGGGTGGAACAAAGCTTCTGGACTTGGGTTCTCAGCAAGGGATCATGAGGAGAGAAGACAACAGAGGCAGAAGGACAAAGTCATGTCACTATGGGTAGTTGCGTTGTGAGCACACGGCCATGAGGGCTGGCCTGTTGGAGAAGGAGCAGGCCAGAAGGAATACGACAAGTCACATCTGAGGGTTATTGACAGGAAAATAGACAAAATAGCACAGAGGGTTGATATCTGTCCAGCTCTAGTGCTTTTATGGCTTATTATAAATATAAAGGATTTGTATCTTTTATTTGGGAACTAAATGATGTAAGGCAGAGTAGAAACTCCCAAATACCTAACAATAGTTTGGAAGTAGGCAGTTTGGAAATTCGAGTTTTCCTTTTACTATGTATTTATGAATCTGAATCTTCTCAGAGACCTCCTTGGTTCAGAGCCATCAGACACAAAACACCGTGCACCCCTGACCAAGGGCAAAGGGCCTCATCTGGTAATCCCTCCTTACTTCCCACCACTCCCACCTGCGGTCATCAAAACTCTCCCTGTTGTTTAAGAGTGTTTTAGCTAGAAGATATACCACTTTACTTCCACAGCACACACCACAACTTTGACAAGAACACCATTTCATTCCGATGGAGATTGCCTCCTTCTCTTTATATCTTCTATACATAGCACTCAAGGTTTCATTCCCCTGATGTTTCCTTGGACTGAACTATAATCCCTCCAGGGTGCACAGTTCAAAAGTTCTTCTCTATGGCTGTGGGTTAGGCATGAATTTGGCTCCTATTGGCGGGGGGTACAGGGGGAGGAAAGGGTTTATCCAGCTTACACCACCATAGGAAGTCAGGACAGGAGCTCAAGCAGGTCAGGAAACAGGAGCTGATGCAGAGACCATGGAGGGATGTTACTCACTGGCTTGCTTCTCCTGACTTGCTCAGCTTGCTTTCTTATAGCACTCAAGACCACCAGCCCACAATAGGCTAGACCCTCCCCCCTTCATCACTAGTTGAGAAAATGCTGGTCTCTTCTTCATCACCACTAATTTCTTAGCTCCAGCTGACCAGTATCAATTGTCCCAGTAACACAAAGATTTGCTTTAGTAGTTCTGGTATCTTGTTAATCACAGCTGATTCCTCAGCCCCAGCTAACCAGAACCACAGAATTTTCACAATCAAAACAGCAACAGCCCCAAAAAGAGTCTTTAATCTTCCCTCTAAAATTTCACAAGGCAAACAGACCTCCATCTTCTGCACTGTCCTCAATATTTTCTTACAAGCTGCTACAGAACATCCCACAGAGGTCTTAACACCCAACTTTACTCTTCTAGCCCAAAGTTCCAACGTCCTTCCACAGTCTTCCCCAAAACATGGTCAGGTTGTCACAGGAATACCCCACTACTCTGGTACCAATTTGTCTTAGTCAGGGTCTCTATTCCTGCACAAAACACCAAGACCAAGAAGCAAGTTGGAGAGGAAAGGGTTTAATCAGCTTAGATTTCCACATTACTGTTCATCACCAAAGGAAGTCAGGACTGGAACTCAAGCAGGTCAGGAAGCAGGTCAGGAAGCAGGAGCTGATGCAGAGGCCATCAGGGGTTGCTACATACTGGCTTGCTTCCCCCGGCTTGCTCAGCCTGCTCTTTTATAGAACCCAAGACCACCAGCCCAGGGATGGCACCACCCACCATGGGCTGGGCCCTCCCACCTTGATCACTAGTTGAGAAAATGCCTTACAGCTGAGTCTCATGGAGGCATTTCCACAACTGAGGCTCCTTCTTCTGTGATAACTTCAGCTTGTGTGCGAGGTTGACACACAAAACCAGTCAGTACAGTGTTCTTCTGGTACGTGGGTCTGAGGACCTGAATGCAAGCTGTAAAGCTTAGTAGCAAGCACCTTAGCTAAAAAACGGTATACTAAGAGGAATATGACGGGCCGGAGTGATTAAAACTCTGTGCCTATAACTTGAATGTGCTGGAGGAGCCCAGGAACTTGGTGCTGTCATGGGTACCACAGTGTGACTTCCATATAAATAAAATAAAATAATAAAATGAAGTGCAAAGCTGAGCAGGGCAGCGCTGGCACATACATTTAATCCCAGCCCTTGGGAGGCAGAGCTAGGTGGATTTCTGTCTGTTCGAGACCAGCCTAATCTATGTAGTAAGTTCCAGGACAGCCAGAGTTACACAGTAAGAGTCTACTCTGCCTCAAACAAACAAACCCAAGGAAATCCCACAAAAATCTAAAGGCTGAGTGAGGCACGATCACATACGTTTTTGTTGCAGTACAATTTAAAAAGGTCTTGACCGGCTCCCGTGCGTCACCGCTCCACGCTGGGCCCCTGGTACTCTCGGACCCAGGCGGTCGCTCCCTGGCGTTAGTTCTGGCACCGTAGGGCCCTATAGAACTAACCTTAATTTATCTCAGTGGTGACTGGCTTCAGTGAGGCACCACGCCAGGTTAGCCTAGCTATCTTCTGGCCCCAGGCGGACTCTCTGATCCCATTGCTAGTCACCCTGGCCAGCCCTAGCCAGCCCTGGTCAGATGGGAGCTCTGGTCCCAGCTCCCCGGTTATATCAAGACTCAACAAACTGTAACCCAACAACAGATTTATATGTTAAATAATCAATGAACAATACACCCACGCAATAAACTTACAACCATTGATAAGGACATAAACCGCCCACCTAGACAAGATAAGATAGGAACACCGGGATCTGGGTCATCCTTCCCAGTCTCCTTTTTGATTCCGGGTCCTATTTTTTAATCATTATGCAGTCTCAGAAGCACGATTATAAATGTGGAAATGAATGTTATTGTGGTATACTAAGGCTCCAGCTGCATACGTAGCAGAGGATGGCCTTATCTGTCATCAATGGGAGGGGAGGTCCTTGGTCCTCTGAAGGCTCCATGCCCCGGGGGATAACATTTGAAATGTAAATAGATAACAAACAAACAAACAAGCAAACACATAAAAACTAAGGTGAAGGGCTTCTACTGGGCCGGTGTGAGAACAGGTCCATTGGTGGTCAAGCAAGCATGGATAGAGGGGAGTCCCAGAGGCCCCACACTTCACTGTTCAGCTATTTAGTTTTAATAGAATCAGAAAGAAGGACAGGGCCTCTGTGTTCAGTACTGTATACATTAGTGACCCCACTGGGCTTCTTTGAGTGCTTTCAATCTAATCATTCTACAGAATGTCCTTGTTACAATAAATGGGTCACAAAACAAAATCAAATGTCAAGAATCTGGGAGGGGGAGCAGCAGCAGTGGGGGTTGATTGGGGTGGGAGGGCAATGAGAAAGTCCGGGGGACAGATGAGTCAGGATGCACTTTATATGTGCACGAATTGCCAAAGACAAAACTTAATTAAAAAGTAATAAAGTCATATGCAAGTAAAACAATTATTATTCTAACTCTGTGCTGAATATAAACAGATCCCCCAATAGTTTTTTTTTTTTTGTGATTTACAAAATCTGATTAAATGCAGCTGTGCTCAACTTTCTATGATTTTAAATTTTACTTTAACATTGTGCACGGCAAAGTGGCTAAAGGCATTGCACGCATATAAGTGTCAGGTTTAAATGAAACGTTGTACTTTGTTTTTGTTTCTTAGATACCTCAGCTCATTAAATAAATTTAAAGAACACACACATACACACACACACACACACAGACACACACACATGTATATATATATATATATATGTTAACAAGCTGAAGACATCAACTTCCACATGAGCACACCCATGCACAAACACATATGCACACATCCTTTATTAAAAAGACATACTCTAATGAAGCTTATCTCGACTGTCTTCAAAGCCCCATTGTGATCTATAAAGGTAAAGTCAGGAGCATCACGCAGCACGAACTGCTATGGTGGCCCAAGCATCATTTCCTTGAGGAAAAAGGAATGGATATGAGCACATATGTCACAGATGCATACAAGCATATGTGTATGCAGAAATATAAAAACCTATTTTGGTTTTCATTGAGGTTTTCAATGAAAAGGCATGAGTTGTTCTAATAGCAATAAAAGTAGGTAGGCTTCATATCAAATAAAAGATTAAGCAATTAATAATATAGGTAAAGCAAATTCAAAGGCAGAACCCCCAAGGCATTATAAAAACAAGAGAATGCTCTCTTCTGAGAAACAGGACATTAAGTGCATAGGTCCTCTCTGTTTCTCCATCCATACCTCTCTCAAGTGAGCTTTGGAAATGCATTTCAAACTCTCCCCGTTTGGCAGGATCAGAAAGTTCCCTTTGCTCTAAAATTGCAACAGCACATCTATATTTTTGATAGAGTGGACCTTTGTAATGGCATACTTGATGCTAGATTATAGTTTTCATCAAGTTACTCTTTTTCAATTATTGGTTAAGATTACACTCTGGCTTGTATTATGAATGTGCTATACATTAAAGTTACATATACAGTCAGTTGCTATGTGCTTTTCAGAAAACACAATGACCGAAATTACATACAGCTCAGCTGCTTCCTGTCCTGAAAATGGTTACTTTGGTTCACATCGGTTTTTTTTTTCCCCTCTGTGGATTTTAAATGTAAATATAGACTTAATTTTTTCATTCAGAAATTACTTTTTGGCTAACCCCTTCTTCATACCTCCCACACCAGGAAATGTGCCAGTGTTTATAGGCTTGCTTATTCTTCAACTGTTCTTGGAAGGAGATTAAAGAATGGCAAAGAAAAGCAGATGAACAACGTCTATAGGGCAAATGAGATATATTCTATTCATTTTGCCATTAGTTCCAAGAAAGTTTAAAAAAAGAACAAGAAAGGAAGGAGGGAGGGAGGAAGGAAGGAAGGAAAAAAGACATCAAGCATGAATGCGAAAAACTTGAGGCAATAATTTCAAAGTTCCACAAATCTAAGCCTTAATTATACTTTATTAAATTAGTGCATTAACATCTAAAGTGTAATGGTGCTGTGCTCTGAATGTGATGTGCACAATGAAATAAATGGCTCTCAAGTAGTACTTTAACATGAGCATTGAGGTGGAAGAGGTTAAGAACTATGGGAAGTCACATTTTGTTATGGAACTAGCTGAATGGCTAATGGTTCACAAAAGTATCGGGACCTTAGCTGCCTCATTCATGGCTCCCCTGGAAACACCAGGTCGCTGTAACCACACTTTCCTTCAGCATGGGCTACACAGAGCATACTGTAAGAGTAGAAAACCTTGAGCATGAGATGAAACTTTCTGTTGGCTTTGTCATCCTTCAAAATATTACTACCAGACGTGGTGGTACAGAGCTTCAATGCCAGCACTGGGGAAGAAGAGGCATACAGACCTCTGGGTGTTCAAGGCCACCCAGGGCTACACAGTGAGATGAGATCTTCCCTCGCTCCCTCTCCCTTCTTCCCTTCTCATCATTCGTGTGTGTGTGTGTGTGTGTGTGTGTGTGTGTGTGTGTGTGTGTGTAATTAATTTGTATAATAGAAAATTACTTTCTGAAGTTACAATTTCCAGGAGAAATTAGTTTTCTCTTGAAATTAAGAAGGCACCATTTCAAATGGAGATTTTAACAACATTCCTTAGAGAATGGAGAAGAGCAGTTAAGAACAACATCATAACTAAAATTCCATTTCGGTCGCCAGTCAGAGTTAGTGCGTTTCATCTAGAATTCAGCTAATCCAGTAGGGCTGCTTCTCATCAACGCAAAGACTATCAAGACCAAGAGGTGAGTGATGTCACTTCCCATTACAACTTAAATTTGTGCTATCATTGCCTCACCTGCCCAGGAACTGATACTTCCCTGGGTTGTTAGAGGAATTAAATGGAATCCTATGTAACTCATTCTTAATAATAAAAGCATAACTACCTTCCCCTTCAAATGCAGAATTCAAGGCCCATCTCCCTCGTCTCATAGCCCTTTCCCCCCACACATTCTGAGTGTCACAGACAGAAAAGTAGATGTCTCTGACAGTATTTTAAATCTTTACAATTTATTTTTAACAGAGTTCTAATACTTAAAGTCAAACGGGCAAAGTTGAAGTTGCTCCTTGAGATAATATGTATTATTACACATACATAAATCACACACACACACACACACACACACACACACACACACAGATATAAACGTGTGCATGTATGTGTACAGTTTCTTACTCTGAATAAGTACTGAGAACAAATCCTGCTCTGGAGAGGGCAGGCATTGGAGGGCTCAGCTGTCCCTGGGCATTGTTACTAAAAACAAAAACATTCAAGTAAGAAATTATTATTGTTCCATGGAGGGGGGCTGTTAAGTTCTATAAAGTGATATTTAAGTCATTGTTTAAGGACTCTCTATGAGCCAGGGGTCTCCATAAAACACAGAAACATGGCAGTAAGCCAAACTTTACCAATACGAATTATACCTCTATGGGGTAATTCATGTCTGAAACACAGGAGAGATCGTTAGCACAGGCTCAACTACAAACAGAATCAAAAACTATTATTTTAAGCTCCAGGAAAAATTATGAATACATTTCCATTGGCATAGACAAGGTCGAGCAGATAAAAACTCAAGCAGCTGGTCAAAATTCCTTGTAACTTAGCAGATAAGGATCGCTCATTGCTTCAAATGCACACATTTTCTACATTTTTAAATGCAGGAAGTACAATAGAGAACTTCAGTCCATTTCATTTTTCTTTTCTTTTAAAATATTCTGGGGATTAAGGGCAGGGTCTTGTGAATCTCACATAGGCAGTCTGCATCTGCAGCACAACACAGTCTGGTTTGAAGATGCCTTTACCATATGCATGTCCACAATGTCATAATGTGGTCGTCATGTCTGGTAGTCCAACTGCAGAGCCACACGCCACTCCAGTAAACAAGTCATATAAAAGCCATTTGAGGAAAGAATGGGTTGGAAAACCTTCAGTAGTCAGCCATGGAATAGCCTCGAGAATGTTCAGACATCTAAACTCAGAAGAGTTTGGATCTAAAATCGAGAGGCACAGACTCCCGTAAGTGTTCTATAGTGGCATACTTTCGGGTCAGAGAACTTCTGAGGCCAACAGGGTCACCGATGAGCATGAGTGAGAAGTGATGTACATGTGTCTGTCTACCAAAAATGTTGGGATAATCACTGTGTATTTACTTAGTTTTATTTTTATGAGTGATTATGCAAAACCAGTCAAGGAGAGAAACAAGCAACTCCAAGTCAGACCTACACTACAGAATCCATGAGGGTTGGGTTCCCTGAACCAGCATGTACAAACAGTAGAACATACAGTCTAAAACAATGATTCTACCACCTTAAGAGTTAATGCTTGGGGTTGAGGATTTAGCTCAGCGGTAGAGTGCTTGCCTAGCAAGCGCAAGGCCCTGGGTTCAGTCCCCAGCTCCAGAAAAAAAAAGAAAAGAAAAAAAGAGTTAATGCTTACCTTGCTGTGTTTTGGCCTTATTGGGGACCCATTGCTCACTTTTTCTTTCAGACTGTTTCGTTTAGGAATGTGAATATTATTTTGCGATACTTTGAATGAAAATGACCCAATGGCCTCATGTAATTAGATGTTTGCCTCTCAATTGAACTGTTTAGGAAAGACTAGAAGTGTGGCCTTGTTGGAAGAGGTGTGTCACTAGGAATGGGCCAGATGCAGTCATTCAGTCATTCAGTCAGTCTTTATCTATCTATCTATCTATCTATCTATCTATCTATCTATCTATCTATCTATCTATCTTGTAGGCAAGATATGAGCTCTCAGTTACTGCTTCAATGCTATGCCTGTCTACCACCAGGTTCCCCATCACGATGTTGATGGGCAAATGCTCTGAGGCTCTAGGCAAGTCTTCAATTAAATGTTTTGTTGTATAAGTTGCCTTGGTCATGGTGTCTCTTCAAAGCAAAAGAACAGTGACTGAGATGCTCTGCTATGCCTGTCTTACCACTAAATTTTGGAAACGCATGTTTCACATCAAGTTTACAGTTGGGGAGCAACTAGCTTCAGGACAAAATCCATCTTTGACTCTCATCTTTGATTAAAATGATGAAAGGGACTCCAGACTTAGGCCTTTGACTTGGGATGAGTTACGACTAGGAGAGCTCCTGAGGTGGAATATATATTACATATCCTTCATATAAGGTGAAGTGGATTTGGAGAAGTCACAAGTAGAAAGCAGTGCTTTGGATGTAGTCACTCCAAAACTCTCAGTTGCCAACATAACTGTATTAAGAGGTGAGAACTTCTGGAAGAAACTGTCTGAGGGGGCTCAGCTCTTGCAAATGAGATTAAGACCATCACAAAAGAGGTGCTGCATCTCATTCATTCTCTTTCCATTCTGCCTTCAGTCATGTGAGGTCATGGCTCAGCATGGCGTCAGCTTCCCCACAGAGGTTACAGCTCTCATCAGCAATTAAACCTGCCAACACTCTGGTCCTGGGCTTCCCAGCTGCCAGAGCCTTGCAAAAATAAATGACCTAGGCTTGGGTTTTCTTTTACAGCACAAAAGGGCTCAACAACACCTTCAGCTCTTCTCACACCTGAAACACACCCCCCTCCCCTATCCCACCCCACTCCACCACTCTTGGGTAATTCTTGCCAACCTGTGCTCTCTGGTTTCTTGATAGAAGAGTGTTTATATTTGACTCTGGCAATAATTTTCAGTTCCATGGACACAAAAAGGTTAAGAAGGCAGGCTTAAAGTAACCCTATTGGAACTTAAATTTCAAATTCTTGGTTATTAGATACGTGACTTTGGATTAAGTTACCAAAAACTCATACTGATCTAAGTTTCTTCAACTATAGAATGGGAATAAGTCATACAAGAAAAAAAAAACCTTTGCATAGTTGTTGTGAAGATTATGTCAAGGGTTTAGTTGCTTGGTATGTATTAAGTGTCCTTTTAATGTTCTGTAACTGATTTATGAATACAAGTGCCTTCTCTAATATATTTTGTAACAGTTTTAAATTCATAAGTCACAGAGTTTCCTTTTTGGATCCCTACCCCTGCCCTTCCATCTGTCAACAATGCCTACCTGTTATTTGCATCTTCCCTAAATATAAGATCTTCAACTAGTAGGTTTATACGTTATTTTAAGGACATAACCTGACTGTCATGTGATAGAACAGACTTAGTGACTTATATAAGGTCACTGGGATTTGGGAATCTAAAAGCTTGGGGCCTTCCCCTTACTTGCATGTAATCTGTGCATATAAGAGGGATGAAAGAGAACTAGTATATAATCACTGCTGAGTGCCACGATCCCTTTGAAGTCAAGCCATCATAATTCTCAGCAGCTCTAAAGGGTTCAAGGTCAGGTCTGAACAACTATCCCTAAGTACTCACCTTTCTACTGGTAGGAAGCAGAGGTAAGTAATCTTAGGGGGACGATAACCTCTTAAAGGGACAAACTTATGAAGCACAAACTAACATTAATCATACCTAAAACAGAGAGTGTACAAAACGCTAAGAGAATGCTTATCCTTCAAAACATCTTTTGTCTTAGTTATGGTTCCTATTGCTGCAAAGAGATGCCATGCCCTTAGCAACCTTTATAAAGGAAAATGTTTAATTGGGGTTGAATTTAACAGTTCAGAGGCCTAGTCCATTTTTGTCATGGAGGGAAACAATAGCAGCATACAGGCAGACTTGTTGCCAGAGAGGTAGCTAAGAGTTTTATGTGTTGATCCACAGGCAGCAGGAGACTGTGAGCTACACTGGGTATAGCTTGAGCATATGAGATCTCAAAGCCTGCCCCCCACAGTGAAACACTTACTCCAACAAGGTCACGCCTACTCCAACAAGGCAGTATCTCTTAATAGTGCTACTCCATATGGGCCAAGCATTCAGATACATTAGTCTATGAGGCCATACTATTTTGAACACCCACATCTTTTTTATTTTGTCTGACAGAAACCATATATTAACATGTAACAGGCGACAACCCCAGTGAGACCAGTTTTCATTTCAGGAGTGGACTGATCCTCAGTTTTAGTTGTGGGAGTCGAAGACATTTCCTCTGACAACTCAAAGACAGAAAAACACCAAGAAAATAAAATCTTGATTCCAATCATGTGTCATTTTATTAATTGATGGTTCTTCACCAGTTACTTGGTAGAGAACATAAAATTTTAATTGGTAAACTACTGAAACTTAGGATTTTTTTATATAAAAAAAACCTGGAAGTCTAGAAAACCTGAATAACAGTGGAGCCATGTTTGCAAATGTCTAACCATGGGAAATGTGGTTGACCGGGTCTGAAGACAAAGGGCACGATGGCCTGCAAATACAGAAGACACGGTGTTCTGCCAGGGTTCTGAAAATCCTAGTAGAACCAACTCATTGACCCTGGAGTTCAATTACTTCCAGCATGAGTGTTCATTCAGTCATTCTTCCGTTCACTCAGTAACATTTCCAAGAGCCAACAAAGTACCAAAATGGAAAGGAAATACCACATTTGAGCAAGCTTAGTTGGGGCTAAACAGACATGCTGCTGGCCTGGTGAAGGCCACCAAAGACCTCAGGCAATGTCACTTCATTATTTCCTCCTAGAGTCCTCCTGTTACTCACTTACCATCTGTTTCTCAAACCTGACCCAGGGTGTGTTTGGCTCCTTTCTTCCCAGAATGCTTTCATAGATGGGAGGAAGAAGGTGGAAGGGGAAGTGACCTAGACAATTCTACTCACCAGGAAAGCCAAGAATGGATTCAGAGTCTCTGAGTACCAGACAAAGATTTAGGACAAAATTAAATGTTCGTTCTTCTTCCCGAGGGGCTGTTTTGTGAATGTTCCTGGGGAGACTGCTGAACTTTCAGGCAGAAGTTAGAGTTAAATTGATTGAACTGATAGGGATATGAAAGATTGCTCACTGAACACAGAGTTCACAATCAATGTTCATTACTCAACCAAGAGGCAGATGAGATTCCACAGACATCCTGTTTTTGTGCAAGAATGTATTTTAAAGTGGAAGATGCTAGCCAAAAACGTGTCCATAATTATACGAATCTACTGTCTTCGGGGGTGGGGGTGAGTCTAGGAGGGAGCAACAAGTAACTTCTTCATTTAAAAATGTTTAAGATTTCTCTTTTAAATGAACAAAAATTCTCTGCGGGGCACCAGATGGCCTGGAATCAAACTAGGGGCACTCATTATCCAGATTCAGATGAAAGACTTTTTAGAAGCTGCCTGATGTGAACTGATTTTTGCTAATGACATAAACCATTTATTCTCTATAAAACTCTCATCGGTGAGCGTTGCTGCATACACACAGCTTTCTAACTCAAAAAAAAAAATGTTTCATGATCATGAACTTTTCTAAATATGCTTATGAAATCAAGGAAAACTTGGAGGTGAAATATTGGGTTTTATAGCCTAGTCCTGGTTCCTGGAGGGGCCTGGGCCTACGTGGACAAGTGCCAAGGCCAAGTCATGAACCAATGGTCTAAGATCAACCTCTGTGAGCTCTAGAAAAATGAGTCTTTTTAAAAGACGTCATAACACTCTGTAAGTATATGTACTAGACCTTACACTGGACAAAAAAAACCAAGAGTAGGGAACTTGGGAAAAAACCAAACTACATCTTTTTATTAAATTTACTTTCATCTCATATTCAATGTAGATAAAAACAATCACTAGAAATTATCAAGGCACATATAACCCAAAGCATTGTCATCAAACTCCAATCTAATGTTTGGGGGCTGTGACAAGCAAATAAAATGATTATCCTGCTTTTTCTAAGATCCTCAAATCTTAAAGCAATTATGTTTGGCTTTGAATTCAGGAGTCACAGTCTAATGCTGTCTGTAAGACATGGCTTATCTACAGTTGAATTGCAACAGTCCTCAAGTGGATGCAGTGTTCTGGGAGCCCCAGCAGATTCACACGCAGAGGAACTGATGCAGGGCCCTTCCTACCAATCAACACACCCCTCCACTCGGCATCACGTAAAGAAAGGTCACTTTGTTCGCATGTAACCTTCCCACAAATCTACCCGAGCTCTTGTGACAGACTTACGTGTAGTTTTCCGTGCATTGTGGGTGACTCCCTTTGCAGCTGGAACTCTGGCTCTCTGTGCTGACCATCTTGCTATCATAGCATAAACATTCACAGATAACCAGCTTAAACAATGTACAAATTGTTGCCTTCATCAGAATGGGAAAAAGACTACAAAAGAGGCCAAGATGGAACTGCTGTGAAAACCATGACATTTATTGAAGGGGAAACATAGGTTTGAAAATCACAATGATGCATACACGATATGGTTCACAGCCTAAATGTTCCAGTTAGGCTCTTCACAGACTTGCCATATATAAGTCCCTTCATGAGGAAATACCTCCAAGGGGGGAAAAGGTTATTTTGTCATTGTGTTTACAAATCCAGATGGTAGTTTTTCCGATCAGAAAATCTGTTCTTGACCCCTTATCTCAACTTGTGGGTCACAACCTCTTTGTGTGTCGATTGACCATTTCATAGCAGCTGCATATCAGATACCTGGCATATCAGAGAGTTATATTATGCAGTAGTAAAATTAAGGTTGAAAAGTAGCAACTAACATAATTTTATGGTTGGGGGTCATCACAATGTTCAAACAAAACAAAACAAAACAAAAACCTGCATTAAAGGGTTGCAGCATTAGGAAGGTCCAGAAACACTGATTTAAAAGAACATGTTGACGTCTCAGCCCTGCCCACAAACCTCTATATGAGCACAACTTTTCAATGGATGACTTTAATAACCCAACCTGTATCTCATAACATGCTCAACCAACAGGGTAGCATAATGAATGGTAGACTGTCTAACATATGCCTCATTTAACATACCACCTTGTTTTTGAGACTTTGTATATAGTATTTTATCTTTGGGATAAGAAAAATTCACCTAATAAAAGATACTACACAGTATATATCTATTACAAATGTCTGGTTTAAATGTTCAGAAGTTCACTAATTGGATTTTGGCCCAGTGGAAGAAATTTAAGAAAAACTATTTTTTTAAAAAAAAACCCAAACACCCTTTTTGTTTGTTTGTTTTTTTCTTTTTAGATAAAGGAGAGAAAAAGAGGAAAACATCACACAGCTCTTATTATGAAATTTAACCACTCACCTTCCCTTAAAAGTATCTTTAATAGGAGCAATAAAATGAAACTTTATTTTCAGAACTTGGACAATTTAAAAAAGAAAATATCTATTTTGATAAGTAAGGAGAGGAAAGAAGGTTGATCAGTTTACTGCCTTTTCCTTCTCATTTACATGTGATAGAAATATCTAAACTAGTAATGATTGATCGTGCCAGGAAGTCACTGGATTTTTTATCTCATTAGAACATAACAATACATAGCACTAGAGGATTTTAAAATCGAGAATCTGACAGTTAGAATATCTGATGTAGGAATATGTAATTAATGGTAAGACTCATTATGAGAGCGGAATCAGAATATTCTAGAAACCAAAGCCTAATGTGGTTTGCTCTGAGCAACCTGTTGTTGCTTAGTAATCGTCTATGCACAGACCTCTATGATTTTATTCTGTTACTACCTTATCTCATGTACGAATTCCCCAATTCCTGCCACTAAGTCTTGGCCATTGGAGACTGGGTCTTCTTTTCATTTTTGTGGCCCTGGCTCCAATACTCTATTTTATTCCCTTGGATCCTTTGAAAGTGTGGGATAATTCATCAGCCTGGACGAGTTACTTTCACACCAACTTAGACATTACTCATAGTAGATGTGAGTGAAGCATCTCCCACACATTTTATTTTCTTCAACGTCTCTTTCTGCTGTTCTCCAACTCAAGAGAACCGGCTTACGACACTCAGTGATAAAAATATTCGGACTCGATGGTGTCAGTTCTGCCCCTGCTCACTGGGCTGAGTGGTTTCTTTCCACAGCTTAGAAAAGAGCGAGCTGATCCCTCACCTTTGCTTGGCAGGATTCCTCACAGACGCAGATGCAGCGATGAGGGAAGCCACTTGCTGGCTTAGCTTGTGCAACACAGGACTGCACTCATCTGCCACACCTACTCCCTGAATGTATATACCTGATGTTGTTATAAAAGCAGGAATACTAACAAAATATCTACATGTGTGCCCATATGACAATTTCTCCAGACTAGAAAAATGCTGGGCTTTATGAACCTGATCACTCTTTTTGCTGGGTGGTGGTGGTGGTAGTGTGTGTGTGTATGTGCGTGTGTATTTGTGTATATGTGTGTGTGTGTATGTGTGTGTGTATGTGTGTGTATGTGTGTGTGTACTTGTGTGTGTATGTGTACATGTGTATGTATGTTGTATGTGTGTGTGTGTGTGTGCGTGAATGTGTGTGTGTGTGTGTGTGTGTGTGTGTGTGTGTATGTGTGTGTGTGTGTGCGCATGTGTGTGTGTGTGTGTGTGTGTGTGTTGTGTGTGTGTATGGGTGTGTCTGTGTGTTTGTGTGTGTGTGTGTATGTGTGTGTGCTTCTGTGTGTATGTGTGTGTGCTTGTGTGTCTGTATGTGTGTATGCTTGTGTGTGTGTGTGTGTGTGTGTGCTTGTGTGTGTGTGTGCACGCGCGCACGTGGGCCAGAGGACAACCTCAGATGTTGTCCCTCAGATGCCATCAACTTTATGTGTGTGAAAGAAAGACAGGGTCTCTCACTAATCTGGAGCTCACAAAGTAGTCCAGGCTAGCTCCAGGGATCCAACTATCCTCCCCTCCCTAGCACTGGATTACAAGTACTTGCCACCACGTTATCCTTTATAAATGAGGATTCTGGGGTCTAACTCAACCCTGTGTGCTTGCAAGGGCAGCCTCTTCCCGACTGAGCCACCTCCCCAGCCTATTGTACAGTTAAGTCAAATTCTCTTCATTCAGCTGCTAATCATTCCTGGAAACTCCTATTGTGACCGCAGGAGGTAGCTTTTTTGAGCTCAAAAGAAAGCAAAAGTCCCGATTTAATAGACAGCAGCAGGACATGTCAATATATGCTTGAGTTCTCCAGTTAGTCTTAAGGTAATCTCTTCCACATAAGAGGAAATGAATAAAATAACTGAAATTCAGGAAGGGCGTGGGGGAGAGTCGGTGAGCGCCTGCTAATGCCTTGCCTGAGCCAAAGACTGAGAATAGATGTGAACTGGAGAACGCTTAAGCCTCTTAAGAAGTGGAGGGAGATACTTATTTTTGCCATTTGTGGACGTGAGAAAAGAAGCTTTAAGTTTCAGAATTACTTGCAATGATTCCCCAAGCTATACTGCGTACAGCTTAGGCGCCTAGCAGGGTCACCACGAGAAAACACTCCTGGGGTAATTCTAGAACTTGAACTACAATCTGTGGAATTTCAAAGGAAAAGCTCACTGCTCGCTGTCATCCTGTAGTTCATCTACCAACCATGTCGGGAGTCTCTCTTATCTAAGAAACTGCTTGATCTGAACTGAGAAACTGCACTGTAGCCAAAAATTCAGGGCTTTTTTTTTTTCCCCTCTCTGAGATTTCTGACTTTGTTCTTTCCTTAAATTGCCATTTTCTGTGTCTAGAAACATCTCTCTTTCCCCTTCCGCCATCATTGCCTGATTGTGTGATTGTGTAATTGTGTGCGTGCATGTGTGATTGTGTGTGTGTGTGTGTGTGTGTGTGTGTGTGTGAGAGAGAGAGAGAGAGAGAGAGAGAGAGAGAGAGAGAGAGAGAGAGAGAGAGAGAGAGAGAAAGATGGAGGCCAAAGATTCCTTTGCAGGCAGACCTTGTTATGGTTCCTCTGTTTTGATTGTTTCAAAACAAGGTCTCTCTCGTTGGCTTATAACTCACCAAACAGACTAGGAGGCCAGCCAGCAAGCCATGGGGAACTTGCTCTCTCTTCCTCCCCAGTGCTGCCAATACAACCCATATCACCACACCTGGCCTTTTTTTATGGGGGTTCTGGGGTTCAAAAACACTGGTCCTAATGCTTGCATGGTACACACTTGACCAACAAAGCTATCTCCATTAGTCCCTCCTATTTTACTCCGTTTTGTTCTGATTTGCTTAATGAGACAGAATTTCATTACATAACCTAGGCTGGCCTTGAGCTTGGAATTCCGCTGGGATTATGGATGGGTACCACCATACTGGGCAAAGTAACATTTAGCATCAGTGACATATACTCGCATTTAAGATGAAGAAAATTTTGCTATTATTCCCTAAACCTCTCAATATTATAAACTAAGACCCTGTCACTTATGACTTAATTTTCTGGGAACTATGAATCATCGGCACGGTCAGGATTTGCTGTTATATTTTCATCTTCTACAGTTAGATATTAAGGAAATCACCAGCATGTAGATAAAAGGGGGGAAAAGCATAATGAGAAATTGACTCTTGAATATAAGTCTCTAGAGATGCAATTCAAGGTCAGAATTCCTTTCATGGCTTCTTACTTCGTCTGGATTCAATACAAAGGAATTAGCAAGCTTCTTTTCATTGGTTCTCTTCCCAAGTTTATTCTTCTAGCTTTACCTTAGACATCTTTCTGACCCACTGGCTATACCACCATCCTAAATTGTGACTCATAACTTAGGTAGATTATTGTTAATTTCAAATTCCAATAGTGGCATGGAGACAAGATTTAGATTTCGCCAAGTAATTGAAGTCGGACATCATTCAAATTGAAAATAAAGCTTGAAAGGACCCTAGGGCCATTTTTTGGTCACGGAGGATTTTATTCTATTGCCTCCAGGGAAAATAATAGATTTTTTTTCAGAAATTGGGTCCTTGCTAGCCACAGTTCAACAAATGCATGCAAATGTACATCTGCGAAATAAATCTGCCACAGATGCGGCACCTGGAAATGAGGCCTCAACCAGGAAGCCGTTTATTATCACAATAAATCATATCAGTAATCTATGCAGACACCCACACCTCTTTAAAAAAAATCTAACAGGTATTTTACAGATCAGCTTATTTGAAAAGGTGACAAGCAGTTGACTGTATGTGGCTCATAAGGGACAACTCACACACGTGCTCTTAGAACTTAATTTCCTTACACTTGTATTTAAAGCTCAAGAAAGGCTTTGCACAGTGCCTAAATTCATCTCTGAAGGCAACTCTAGTGGCTAAACTTTAGATTACAAAAACAAAAAACAGTATTATGGCATGAAACGCCTCTGGAGATGTAATCCCTTCTTAATCGGCTACCTATTTCTAGAGACAAAGCGACTGTCAGTCTCTTGCCTTTGAAAGTTTGTTGTTCATGTCCATAATTGCAGTGATACAAGCTACATCTTTGCTGTACTCCTGAGTCGTGAAACAATGTTTCCACAAACACAGTACATCCGAGGGGCTCTCTAGACTTGCCAGTGTCAGATGCTTGCTAACATTGTCAAATCACCTGGAGCCCTTTCTCAGCAAAGTTTAGACCCCATCACCAAGGCTGTATTTTCTTAGCAGAAAAGTGGACTAGCAACACCCAAAGGAAATAATGATGAGGAAGTAAAAAAAAAAATACTCCAGGTTTCCTTCCTTCTTCCTTTATTCTCCTTGTGTACAGATGGGACAAGGCTCCTCTTGCCCACTGCCAAGGCCCACTTCCCTGCCCAACACCTGATATCAGAAGCATGGGGGGATGGGGGAGTTTGAGAGAAAGCATCTTGGGAAGGTGGGCAAGGACAAAGAAGAATATAAAGAGCTGACATGTATGGGCTATGGCACTCCTAATGTAACAGTCATCCCTCTACCAGATTAAAACTGAAAACCCAGAAAAATAATTTCTTCCTTAATCTGTCAGTGTTATGGCTACACTTAGATGTGAAACCACTATATAAAGTACCTAAAATAAGAGTTCCTTCCCCCAAACTAGCTTATATAGAATTATATGAAATATTGTAACTTAACGAAAACAAGGCCCTATACGAAGTAAAATAACATGTATGTTAAAATATGAAATGAAAGCTACTGTTCTCGAGACTGAGGCTAATTTGAAAGCTATCTAATTAAGTAGCTATTGTAAGAAACCTATCTTACGTAGTTGGCTTAAAATTAGTAATTCCCCACAAGTCTTAGTCAACCCCATCTATCATGATGAAAAAAATTCAAAGAACAAAGGAGAGAAATTCCAAGAGATGTATCAGACTTCTTTCCACATGGAGTGTCCACTGAAAATCAAGTCCATCATATTTCCATAGGTGGTCTGTCACTGCCTCTCTCCTGACTACTACGCGTGAGTTACTCGGCTGACTAAGCTGATAATTCCAGAATTTTCCGAGCAAAAAGTTAAGCTGATGAGTGTTTGCAGAGTCACCATCCAGTTCCCCTTGTGAAAGAACGTTCTAAGTACGCCCCTTTCCAGTCTTCGGCACCTCATCAGTCCAACACGGGCTTTCAAAAATGATATCTAGCGGTTCTGTGATGACTTCGGCCAATTCATTAAGTACTCTAGGATGCCGGCCATGGGGACCTGTGGATTTGAACATATCTGGGTTACTGAGGTTATGTTTTGCCCATTCTTCCCCAAGTCCATCACGGATGACGGTTGAAAATGGCTTTCAGTGCCTCTGCCTTTTATGGATTCACTTTCTCGTTTAAGCTAACAATTGAAGAACAACACATTATATTCTAAAGCCTTTGGTTTACTTTTAAATGGTCTCCCTTTTTTCCCCTCCCCTCATGTATGTCCCTTGTTAGAGAAGGAGAAGACGAAAACCTCAAATCTACCTTACAACAGTTCAGATTTCTCAATCACATCATTCAATAACATGTTAGCAGCTTTTAATAGCAGAGCCAGCCACAGCCGACATCCTGCAGAAGCTCCAAGTGTTAATGGCTGCCTATCTCACGTGCAAAGGCAACTTTTGTATTCAACTTGGAACTGTGGCCGCTAGCGCTAATTCGGAATGCATCTTCCAAAATAAAAATGATTCACAATCATCTTTAATCATTATTCCTTGTATGCATAAACAATGATTTCTTCTGCCAGGCATTTCAGAACTGTGAGCTGGAAGGAGACAAATAGGGATTTCTGGGAAAGCAGAAATACATTTGCTGTGTGGCTATTGGTGTCCAGATCATCGGGTTTATGTTACGTTAATCATTTCCAAGGTCTTACAGGTGTTGACAGCTTTAACCCCTTTACTGTCACATTGACTCCTCTGAAACTAAAAGACAGACACAGATGATAGTTTTCTGCCTGTCTGTTACACTCCACCATATGCAGAGAATCCCCTGACATGCTCAGGACAGACAAAGAGGAGCAGGAGGAAAAGGAGAGGTTAAAGAGACAAAGACGCCTCACACTTGCCTCTCTCTGGCTTCCGTGTTTCTTGGATTTAACATGGGGTTTGGGGTTCTTGGTCTGTTTGTGTTTGCTCTGCGTTTGCTGTTGTTTATTAGAAACGGTTCTTTGGGGGAATGGTTGAATACGCTTTTGGTTTTGTTTTGTTTCCTAGTCTATCTCAGTTCACCCTTATACTGAGGTTTATTCTTTGATAGGTAACAATGCCCCTCAAACACAAGTCATTTTGCCGATTCCATAAAGACTCTTTTAAAGAATTAATTTATTCATCTAACACCTCTCAGAACGCACCCTTCTCACCCTTGCTCCTGCAATGGCTGCCTGCTGACCTCAACTCATAGCTAATATGCCATTAACTCTTAGCGTGGGAGACACCATAATCAGGCAATCTAAGCTGGTAGGAAGTATTACTGACCAAGCTTAATCATTCTCCTTTCCAGAGAGAGAACTATTTATAGTCCTCTGGTTTGGTATTTGGCTTTCACTTAAGAAAACCTCACTAATAATTAATATATTCCAAAAGTCACCTTTAAAACAATCTAACTTAATTCAATGCCTCTGTTAAAAATCACCTCCTGTTACCATCTGCGATCAAGCAATCTTTCATCTACCTTAACAAGCAGAGTTGCTGGAATGGTCTGGAGGGGGATAGGGGATTATGGTGAAGTCCTAAGAGGAGAGATTATTGAAATACAAAGAAGGTAAAGTTGCTTCATTTTTTTAAATGCTGTAGTATACAAATAAATAACAGGGTATTAACAACAACTATCATATTTACTGTGTTGTATAAGATAACTATCTGTTAGCATTAGGAAGAAAACAAGTTGTGAGAGCCTCAAGTTAGGATGTAAGCAGTCATGAGGAGAAAAGGAAGACCTCGGCTGAGAAAGAATAGGTTCATAATGCACCTCCCCTCCTGGGTGAGGCAGAACTCTGAATGAAGTCAGCTTAATCGCCTTCATGCCCTCACATGTTCCACAGACATGTGGAGAGAATGAATGCCTTTGGACAGTCTATTATGCTTCAAGTGTTGACACCCTTCACATTAAACTCATCCGGAGACTGGAAGCATGAACTCACTTCACAAATGTAGCCACAATCCAACAGCCTCCAGAGTCTCTCCTGTTCTTGGTTCCACAAAAGCAAATCAAATTCATCCAACAAGCCCAGTCTTGCAATTTGTTTTTTTTTATCATTCCCAAGGGAAGAGGGTGGGAGGCAGACAAACGGGATTTCCAAAACTGGGGCATGAAGAGTTTCAAGTTGGGAGAGCAGTAATTAGAAGATCCTGTTGAGTTGTTGCCTCACGACTTGGGAAATGTTAAGATTCTCCCTGTTACTGATCCTCTCAGTGCTCTGACGGCTGATACACACTGATATCCCACAGCCTAGTCCTCACAGGTCCCACTCAAGCGAAATAAAAATCTTGACAAGCTAAGCAAACGATTAAGACCTCTCAGAGTGAAACACGCGTTTGACAATACAGCTCGTGCACCTTACTTTTTCTTTTTTAAATAGCCCATTTTCCCCCTAAACTATATGGCATTCTCATATGAGAAGAATGGGTCTCTATCCATTCCACCAAAGAAAGTATCAATATATTCACGGTCGTTTATGTCTTCTTCCTTGGTGAGATGAAGATGTATCCCCATGGTGGGTAGAGAGCTCGCCTAACATTGAAGAGGTCTGGCCTTTCATTCTCAGTACCACAAGAAGGGTTGATGTGGCCGGGAAGACCCATGAAAGTAACAGTGTGTCTGGTGGGCTCTCAAATGTCTCCAAATCCAATCTGAGGATGAATGAATGCTGCATTGTTCTTAGGCCTTAAAACAGCTGGAGTTTTCCTGTGCTTAAGGACTAGATGTGCTGAAAGATTAAAAGAACGGCACAAAGTTACATGGGGTGGCAAACGCCTGTACTCCCAGCACTCGAAATTGGACACGGGACATTCAGAAGCCCAAGGCCACCCTGAGCTACCTGGTGAGTTGGAGATCAGCCAGACTACAAGAGACCTTGTCTCAGAGAGTGGGGGAAGAGAAGGAAGGAGCAAGAGAGTGAGAGAGTGAGAGAATGAGAGAGAGAGTGAGTGAGTGAGTGAGTGAGTGAGTGAGAGGAGGCGGAGGGCAAAGAAGGAATACTAAGTTTCCAGATGGGTGTGGTTTCACACATCCATATTCTCAGTATTTGGAAAGCTAATGCAGAATAATTTCTGTAGAGTGGAGACTGCCCCCCCCAACCATAAAATCATTTTGTAATTTTGCTACAGTTGTAAATCATAATGTAATGCCTGATAAACGGGATATCTGATACACAATCCCCATGGGGGGTCACAACCTAAAGGTTGAGAACCCCTGTTCTAAGCAAAGTCCCCAAATACAAGGAAAGTACAGAGCTACTTAACCGTTCAGGAGGGCCACTTTTTTTAATTGAAAAACTAAATATGGAGGCTGTGTGGCTGTTGGATTTGCACCTGCGCTGTTCTTTAGAGTATTATCAAGTAGAAACTCACTTCTCAGGATGGGTCTGCTTGCATGAAGCTCTGGTTGCCTCTAGTTAGGGGAAGAACCACAAGCTCAAAAGAACCACAGACTTGAAGTTGCCTTAAAATGAGAACAATGAACCAAGGAAAATAAGATCTCAAGAGATGTTGATTTTCAAGTACAGAATCATGGTTTCTTTGTGGTCTAGACCGTGTCTCTGTTCCCCCCTCCCCACCTCATTTCTCAGATTTGGGTTATAATATTGGTAGAGATCGCCAGAACTATCTACAGTGTATCATTCTTACATATAATTCTCATCAGAGTAAGCTCCTGTTGGGGAATTTTAATGTAGAAAGTTATTTTCCTTCACTTACAGAGAGAAGAAGTGACATGAGTCACTAAGCGACTATGGGTCCTGATGGCCATTTTTAGATTTTTCCCTTCAGTCTGCTGCTTGGGGATGCTCAGATTGGCCTCTGGCCCCAACAGGAGAGAAGATGTGACTTCATACTGTACAAAGAGCTGGTATATAAGACACCTTCACCTGTCTTCTATTTTAGGGAGAGCTCACAAAATAGACTTCCTTGGAATCTATGGACTAAAAGAACATCATCTTTTTCTTTAGAAACAAGTATGTGAAATGTCCTCTTTCAAATGAAGAACAGGTCCTGTTGATTATCCAATCTGTCCCCATCCTTGTTGACTTAATGTTCCCTTTCTGGAGCAAATTAGATGAATTAGAAGGAACTGCCTCTCCATGCCTCCTCTGGACATGAGTTTCTAATCTTCACTTCCCGACTTATCTACAGCTTTTCAGCAAACGCAAACTCTCCTAAAGAGGCTGCCTGGGAATTTTCCTACACACTTATTATTCATAAAACTCTCTGAAACACACTCGGAGGTTAAAAAAGCAAAAACATCTTTGTCTATGTTATCCTCAGGGCATTAACTGATGTTATAATTTTTCCAACTGAACAGTTATGTAAATTCACCACTTCAAAAGCTGCTTTGCAGACCTCAGCGCTGAGCACTCTTCCCCCACACAGAACCACCTGAAGGCCTGTGGTCAGCTAAGGGAGAGTCAGTACTGCAGGAGCTTCTAGAGGCCTGGAGTCAGAGCTTCATCTAGCTCCTCCATCAGTAACAAGGGCTCAGGAATGTAACTGCGGGGGATTCAGCGTGAAGCTTTCTGTTGTTTTGTGATAATTATCAGCCAGTCAGAACAGGAACCCAAGGTTAGTTAGGTCATCTCTCTTTTCAGAGTTTTAATAGTACAGCTGAAGAAGCGAAACGGAAATGAGTTCAGAATAGACGAAGAGCTTTAGCCACAGTTCCAGGGTAGGGAAGGGGTCCCATGGTGTCCACACAGGCAAATGAGGTGATAAGGACTGTTGAGGTCAACAGGGATAATGGGCATGGGGTGGGGTGGGGCAATAGTTCTAGAGGGAAGCTGGGCCCCACCTCAGGAAGACTCAAGAGACAAATGACCAGAAGGGCTCGGATACTGGCACAACTGAGGGTCAGGGAGAGACAGCTCAGGAGTGAAGCTCTGCTTCCTTATGTAGTAGTGGCCGGCCAAGGCTGGCTGCAGGATGAGTAGTGGGGTGGGGAGAGGCTAACAAGACTGAAGTCCACCCACCCAGACCACTTCAGTGTGGACATTGGTCTTTCGTAAGAAAGCAGCACTGGCCAGGGCTTTTGGAGTTTCTCTCTACACTGTAAGGCCAGATCTCCAAACATGATCAAAGCCTAGGAGTACAACACCAAAGACTGGAGATCCCAAGGTGCATGGTTCAGAGTGGTTGGCCCTCCAGTGACGTTCTTTGAAACACCCTTACTTGGTGCTCTGTGGATGAAAGAAGCTCCTGGTGATGTTGGTCTCTACAGTGTTCCGGGCCCCTCTCCTTGTTACTCCTCTTTCCCTACCCCGTCTCATTTTCTTACTTGTAATGATGTCCTCTTGTTAATTAACAATCTTTGAAATCAGTTAACCTTAGTGTCTGTTTTCTCTTACTCCACTGATCACAAATATATTTGTCACTACCGTGGGTGTCTAATGCACACTGGAAAAGTTATAATCCACTGCTCCACGATAGGAAATACACTATTACTATTTACTGGGAGAAGTCTCCCTATGGCAGGCACCAGGTCAAGAATGTGTGCTTGCATATAATCTCTCCTCCACACCCCACACTAGCTTGATAGTGAGCCAGAACCTAATTAATAAATGAAGAAGCTGAGGTTTTGAGATGCAGATGTGCTGCTCTGGGAACGCTGCTAATGTAGGGCAGAACAGCTTCCTGTGGCAAGTTCCACCTTAGCAAATGGCATGTATTCAGGGCAGTCGACTTTGCCATCCTTAGTAGCTGAAAAGCATCTCAAAAGTGCAACCTCAGTGGGAAGTTAAATTCACTCAAGTTTTCAGGTGGGCCTGAAATCCCATTGCCTGGTGACCTCATATGAAGGAGAGAGGAAGTGGAGACATAGTAAGGGGACCACATGAAGGGAGAAGAAGAGATAGGAGTGAAACACTGTAGATCCACCTTAAATCCAGGGACTATAGATCCACCTTAAATCCAGGGAGTCTAGACCCACTAGCATGTCCAGAAAGGCAAGGAAGGATGCTCCCTTCAGAGTCTTTAGAGGGATCCAGGCCTCCAGACACTATGGCTTTTTATTTCACACCTCTAGAAGCATGAGGGAGAGGCTCTGTCATTTTAAGCCACCTAGCTCGTGATAGCTGTCACCACGTCCTTTAGGGAACAAATATAGAGCACCTTTCTCACCAACAGACATAAGTTGTAAACTGAAGATAGGGATAGTTGAAACTGCTTTGTTGTTTTTAGAAGTATGTGCAAATGTGATTTTTAGTGAACCGGAATTTTATTTTCAGAATATACAATGTTATTCAAAATGTTTATTTAGATATTGTACAAAATGCCTATCTTGGTTTCGTTTATAACACTAATTATATAGAGAGGAAACTTTGGCCTCTTCCTATTCTACACATGATATAAACTGCTTGAGTTATGTAAAACACATTCATAAGAGTACATCAACGACCATTTTATATATATATATATATATATACCATGTGCTGATACATCTTATTAAAGAGAAAGAAATACTAGGAACTGTCAAGAGACAGAGTTTTCTAGATCTCTATTTTCCCCTTAAAATTTGCTCTTTGTCATTAACAATAAATATCGTCTGTTGTCTTTCTTGAAATAATGGGTTCCGGAGCTAGAGAGATGAGTCAGAAGTTAAGAACACTTCCTACTCTTGTGGCAGATGCATCAGTGACCTACACCCACACGGCAGCTCACAATTGCCTGTAACTCCAGCTTCGAGGAATCTGACACCCTCTTCAGGGTTCTGCATACATACACATACACAAGTACACATGCACACACACACACACACATATATGCTTGTTCTGACACATATACACACACAGGCTCGTTCTCACATACATGTGCTCATTCTCACACACTCACATACCCCCACACACATACATATACACATGCTAGTTCTGATGCACACACAAAAATAAAATTTTTAAGCATTTTTTTGAAAAGAAAAGGAAAATACTAGTTTCAATACTATTTTCAAATAGTCTTCTAAATATCCCCACTGTGAACACTTATGGTTTACCCACAGCAGCTCCCACCAATTAGAATGGTGCTCCATGGAAAAGCATCTTCAGTAAAACAGACAGCATCAATGTCTGCCAGGGACACAGGTTCATTCCAGTGCCCACAAAAGGGTACCATGTACTTCTATTCTGTCACTCAGAACTCAGAATAGAAAACAAAACAAGTACACCAAAGCTGCGATTAAGTGAAGTTATTATTAATTCTTTTGCATCAGAGAGGATCTAATGATGGAGAATAGTTTCTTAGGGTTTGTGGCAGTGTGGAGGTTAGGGGTAAAGTACAGAGACAGACTAGCATTCGTGTGCCAGCATTTGTGCCCACCATTACTCTGCTGGTAGTATATACAGCTACACAGTGGTGAAGGGGTGGATAATGCCATTCTCATGACATTATATCTCAAAGTCCCCTGGAGGGAACCATTGGGGGGTCTTCAGACCATACTTTGAGACCCGCCATTCTATTTCATTTCTAGACACCCCAGACTAGAGGGATCACAAACGTAGCAAGTCTCAGACCACGTCCTGAGTCTGGAACACATTATAATTTGCCTTTCACACTACAGCACCTCCTGTACAACCACTGCACACTAACCCTTCTGGCCTCCCATCCGGCTTTAGTCCCACAGACCTGGGACCTTCCTGTCTTGAAGGTGAGCTGACCTTTCCTGTCTGGCGAGAGGGTTTGCAAAGATGGCTGGTCTACTCACAAACACATGTTTCTCTGGGGGGGGGGGGTTAGCCTGCCAGCTTTGAAAATAGCAAGAGCTTTTGAGGTGGCCTGGGTATTTCTGAACACAGGCAGTCTCCTTTATCAAAATTACCCATGCTTTCCTACCATCCAGACTCAGCCTCCCAAATACTGAAGCGTGACCTCTGCTAGGCCTTGACCTCACCTGCCAAATTGAAATGGGCAGGGAAGCAAGACAAGTGTCATAATCCTCTTTAGCAATTCCATCCTGGGCACATTTGCATTTTTAGCTGCAGCCTAAGGAAGAATTTTCCGCTGCTCCCTTTGTCTCTGATTTTGGCAGGGGAAAGGGGACCCTTTAGACAGTAGCGCACTCTCATGGACTCAAAGCTTGGGCCTGTAAAAGAACAGCAGGTACAAAGTCAACGGAACCACCCTCAAAGCGCTGACCTCACCTAAATGAACTCTGAGGAGGCTTGAATGGAGACCTGCGCCAGCCAAAGACGTAAATCGCGCCATCTTTCATTATGCCCCAGAGGTCTCAACCAGGCACACTTGCTGTTACATCCTGATGGTACCCAGAAGAAGTGGGAGCGGAATGTGAAATAGGCATCTTCCCTGATAGCTCAAGTCCCTGTATGCTCACAGTGGGCTCCAGACAGAGCATTCGGAGACGCTGCGAAGTGAATGTGGATGTGGAAGCAGAGTGGCTAGAGGAAGGGGAAGAGTGCGCTTCAGTGGCCAGTCAGCTTCTAGGTAGTTCTAGAACCATCTTATCCTTTCCTTATAGCGCAGCTTTGAAAGCCCCTGGAGGAAGTCATCAACTCCAAGCCTGTCACTTCCTGGATGAAAGTCTGTGTCCAGCCATCCAGCCTCACCACTCCTTCAGCTTTCCCTCTGCCAACTACGAACACCTTGGCATGCCACATCTCTGAGGGCTTTGGCAAGTATTGTCCAGAACTTAAGCCATCAACTAAGCATCTACCCTATACAGAAACATGAAATTATGCATTTTTGTTCAATCACTTAGGAATGTAAACTCACCCTTAAGGAATAATTGATTCTCAAGCACATCTTCCAAACAGAACCGTAATGAGCGTTCAGCAACATTATTGAGTTAGTCACCCGCAAACGTTATTAAAATAGATCGTGAGTCATGCACATGCTTTAAGCATGGGTTAGCTATTAACTTTTAAATTCTTCATTTAGCTTCGTGAAGCAATGCCCTATAGAACATAACTGCCACAGATGTCGTCCTCAGCTTGTGGAAGCATAAAGATCTCTTTAATTGTTTTAAACACAGACTTCCCCTCCAGGTACATGTGTCTGTGTGTGCGCGTGCACATGTGTACACATACACACATTCTAAAACCTGCACATGCGCATATACACACGTTCTAAAACCCGCACATGCGCATATGCACACGTTCTAAAACCCGCACATGCGCACATACACACAATCTAAAACCTACACATGCGCATAAACACAATCTAAAACCTGCACATGCGCACATACACACATTCCAAAACCATATGTATATTTCTTCCCTATGGTCTTTTTTATTGAGAAAAAATATTGTTTTACAAGTAACTAGAAATTCAAGAACTTCGAATACATTTATGTGAAACATGATATTTATGGAGCAAGTTGGTACCAAACAGGTTTGAGATCTCTTGCATTAACGCTGCCACCTTTCCTAGTAGAATGGATGACCGTCCACTAAAAGTGGACTCTTAAAAAAGAAATACAGATTTTTTTTCTTTAAATTGGCAAAATGGTTAAATGAGTAAAAGTTATGTTCCAGAATTTTAACTTCAATTATGGCATGAGTGGTCTCTCTATTCTTGTACTGGATAGTATATAACAGACAGGAATATTCTACAGCGAGATTTGAAGGCGCTAACATTTTTTCTTTTAATGCAAAGGTGGTTGGCATGCTCCCACCCATTCTTCCCCAGTTGAGTCTTGAAATATCATTGTTTGCTACTTCAGTAATCTGTCCCACTGCAGCAAAGACATGAAATAGAGCCGCGGGTAATCCCTGATCTCTGGAAACTGTGATTCCAGAGATGAAATAGAAAGTACCCGCATCTCCTGAGCTAACAGCAGATCCAGGGAAACATCCCTACACAAAAACACAGCCCAGAAGGTGAATACATTTCAGAAAATTTACAGTAGGATAAAAGGATTTTAGAATCTCCTTGTCTGTGGGTCACAGGACCCAATTCTGAGCTTTGGCTTTTGTTTATCAGAAATGCGCATGTGTGCACGGACACACACACACACACACACACACACACACACACACTTCTGCTGTGATCACATGTATTAACGCTTTGTTTCTATATTTTCATTCCTGCTGAAACTAAATATAAAGTAACCTTTCACATTAAAGAAGCTGTCTTTTATTCTCAGACCTAATGTGCGAGATCATGCTACTTAACACTGCGTTACATTCGCAGATCATGCAAGTTAAATAAAGACACCTTGCAGGTTTCTTAATATAGACTTTGCTAAGATTAGTTATGCATCTGCCACCTTAGCATTCAGATTGGGGGGCAGGAAAAAAAAAGCTGTAGTTAGAAATCACACTTGCATCGCAAGTGCTTAGAATTTCACGGTTCATTTAAGAGCATCACAATCAAGAATTTAATTATGTCAAAAAGGGAGCGGGATCTTCTAATGGTTCAGATCATGCTCCTCTTTATTCTCTTTCCTACCCTACAAAATCAACCAGTCCTTTTAACCTCCATGGATCCATTTTCTGATATATGAAATAAAGGGGTGATTTGAAAGTATCCTCCGTCCTACTGTGTTGTGATTTTTGAAGTTTGCAAGGACAGATCAAAGAGGAAGCAGAGGAAGGCCAGAGCCAGGGAATTATTGGAATATACTCAAGTCCATCCATAAATAAAACAGTAATTACTGTGATCCCCCGAAAAACAATAAAATATTTTAGGATAACAATGCTACCACAGCCCCTATTGTGCTTTCACACTTCAGATTTGTCTATTAGTGTTCTGTTAAAAAGAAGTCTCCATCTATCGATTCAAGTTGGTACAATGCTTGTCTGGAATGCACTTAATACAGGGTTCAGTCCCCCCCATCACTGCATAAAACTGGGCACAGCAACACACACTGTAACCCCAGTATCTGGGAGACAGAAGAAGGAAAATCTAAAGTTCAAATCTATTCAAGGCTATACAACCAGTTCATTATAGAAAGCTCATCTCAAACCAGCAAATACGGGTTCCATCCGACTAAGACTAATGTGCTGTGTCATGACTAAGCACATGACAACTAAGTGCTTATGGCAGGGGAGTGAGTTGTTCCAGAACCAACAAATCGAGTAAAAATAACTTCTAATGTGACTAACAAAGTGGTCGTATTTTGAAGCTACTGTAAACACACAGTGTGATCACATACATGACAGAACTACATAAATAATCACTGTGGTGGTTGGTTCCGTTGAAGTGGAATCTAATAGACGGCTGGTTTTATTCCTCCAGGAAGCAGAGCCTGAGGCAAAGATCTGTAGGCAAGAGTTTGGAAGTACAATCCCTGAGCAAAGGAGGGAGAGGGGAAAAAAGAACAAAACAATAAAGAGAAAGCCACTACAGGGTGCAAGATGGAATTAGTCACTTGGCTACGAGTTGCCCAATTACAGGCGCTTACCCAGAACCATTAGCAAACGAGTCTGAGTCTCGGAATCCTGCATGAGGAAAGCAAGGAGGGAAACATGTCTCCACCAGCTCCCATCGCCCTCTTATCAAAGCCATCCTCGTAAGTATTAATTTCCTGGCACTTCCTGTTTATCCGTGTGAATGCTTCGTCAGCTCCTGTAGGGAGTGCTTGACAGAGTGAGTGAAGCCACCCTGGGAGCTAAAGCACCAAGCAAGCACAGGCCTAAACCAATGAGCTGTCAATTGGTACCTAGGTGATGCCGGCTGAAGGAGGAGTGGAATCGCTTGCTCAGCAGTGGCTAGAATAAGACTTAAGGCCACGATCTTCTGAAGTGATGCACACAGAGCCAGGCCATCTGTATCAGTCAGGGCAGTCCAATTATGCTGCAGTAACAAATGACCCCGCATTTCAATAGTTTGCAACAAACGCTTATTTCTCACTCTTATTATGTCTCCCAAGTCTACTCGGGGTCAGCTACAGTTCTGCGCTGTTTTCTTTGCTGAGGTTCAGAGTTGACCAGACCAACTCTATCAGGAGTACAGCCAGTACTGAGACTAAGGGAAGAGATTGAAACTGTGACCTTCTCACAGGCTTGTGAAGATGCTGCTTAAAATAAACCCAAATCATTTCTTTGACCGAAAACATGTCATAGGTAAAAGGACAAGGGCTCTGACCACCCCCTTCAGGGATACTGAGGACACAGTAGTAAAACACACCACGGTATATATTGGAGAGGAGGCTCAGTGGGTAAGCAGCTAGCTGGACAAGCATGAAGGCTTGAGTTTGGATGCCCAGCATCTACATGGGAAGCAGGGTATGTGGAGCTTGTCTGTAAACCCAGTGTGGGTGGGCAGATCTTGGGGACTCATTGGCAGCACATCTAGCTGAAATACCGAACACCAGGTTCACTCTCGGGGCCCATCTCAAAATATAAGACAGGCAAAATTAGAGGAAAATGTAGATGTCTAGGACATGTGTGGGTAAGTGCACATGCATATACATATATACACACACAAATACACACAAACACATACAAACAAACACATACATACACACAAACACATACACACACACACGAAATGTGCCTCCATTTGGGGGGAAGAAAGCAAAGAATAGGAAAACAATTCATTCTGGGACCTTCGTGGAAGCTTGTTCCTGGTATCATGTTTTCTTTGAGCACAGAGCTCAGAGGATTGTTTTTAACTTAGAAGTTTAAGAAAAACAAAAACAAACAAAAAGACTCTAAAACACAAATGTTTAAAAATATTAACTCCTTATAAAAGAAAACAGATAAATCCCTCTAGATTTTGTTTCCAATAAGAAAATAAGGCATGGGCGTACCTTAGAGGGGTACCTGAACTGATTTAAATACGATGTATAAATTTAAATATTTTATAGCTGTTTAGTCAGGCTCGGCTCTTAGAAGTCACCAATGAAGTAACAATATTGAAGCAAGTTAAAAAACAGAACCTGGATAGGACTTGGATCTCTATGTCCCTGCCAGGATTCGGGTGGCAGCCAACATAGTGTGTATCATGTTAGACTTTAGTCTAAATGTAGACAACAAGCAATTAGACATGTTAGCAAGGAAGATCACTTCGAACCCTTGTCGAGTTCTATAAAAATCATTAAGAAGTGGTGCAACAGGGACAGATGGTGTCAGTTCACAAGAGACGGTTTCTGTGAGATGGCAGCATCGAAGAAAATCATGAAACCTTGGGTGTAAAATCAAAACATGGTTTTTAATATTAGTTAGGAAACTATCCTCCACACTAGCGGATATTGCTACTCTCTTGTGATATCACCCTCGACCTCTTTTTATACTCTCTGCTCCTCATCAAATCAACCTCTTTTAATTCCATATGTGTGCATGTGTGTGTTATATGTATATAAACATATATGTGTGTGATGTATATATATGCATGTATATATTTTTCCAAATATATAAATTCCATATATACATCTATTTCTTATTGTACTCATTAAATAAAATTTTGTCAATGTTGTTGGTAATTTTAAATCTACACAAGTTTTTTTTAATATGACCATTAATTGTTTCTTGTTTTGAGAAACAATTGGTGAGTGTTAGTTTGCTTGATTTTGGTGGTTTTTTTGTGGGGGTCGGTTTTGGTGTTTTCTGTGGACCAAAACCAAAATTTGTCCTTTCTCCTGATCAACTTGAAATGTTTCCATGACTACTGTGTGTTGAGGAATTTCCTTTTCAATCTGTACTTGAGCAGAAACACAGGGCTCCACTGAGCAAACATTTGTTCTTCCTAATGTGTTCTGGGGAAAGGCATGGTAGACAGGCTTTACAGGCAGAACCTCTGAACCTTGCCCTTAGAGCTTCTGTCCTTCCTAAGTATGAGAAGGACTTGGGAATGCCCAGGGAGGTGTTCACCCAGAAGGTGGTTACAGTGTATGGCAACAAGAAAATCACTAGGGTTAGCCTAATCTAATCCTGTTAATTCTTCAACATTGTTTCTCTTGCTGGAAAATGAAAAGATAGCTCGAAAAGCCAGCTTACCATTGCTACTTTGACCACAGTGGGGCCACATGGAAAGGAAAGGAGCCAGCTGCTCTACACAGAGAGGACTGTGGCTACCAGGCAGCAAAACATAAAGAGCTCACATCTACAGCAGTGAGGAACTGAATTCACCTGAAGACCTAAATGAGTTTGGAGGAACAGATCTCTTTAGCATCTCCATGAGAGCCCAATCCAGCCTATCCCTCAAATCTTGCTTTGAGCAGGGAACTCAATCAAGCTTGGGGCTTGCTCAGTATTTTAACCTACAAAGCTATGAGATGACAAATGGGTATTATTTTTAGCCACTAAGTTAGTGGTAATTAATTATGCAGTAATAGAAAACGAATACAACATGTAACTGGATTTATCAACTTCACTGTTCTGTTAAACAGCTAAATAATGACTCTTTCCCATCTTTCGAATGTGCACCATTAATTCTCCTGAAAGGAAGGAATTCACCTGGGACAGAGTAAGGAGGTCAGTGATGGAGAGGCTGGGCCCAACGTGGGACAGGCTAATTGGAAACATCATCAGACCACTGAGCAAGGTACACTTAGGGGATGCAGCCAATGACTGTAGAGAGAAAGGAAGATTTGAAAAGGGACCAGGATAAATGACCATATACCAGGCTATAGTGATAGGAATCGGAGTAAATCCAACTGGTTTTCTTTCCATTAATTAGCATGTGGGGCGGGAGTAGCAGGGAGATCATGATATAAAGATGTCACAAATGCATGATATTTTCCCCATTGTGAATTCATGAGATCATAGGCTGATATTTCAAGAAGCATTTACATAATGAAAGACACAAAAAGCCATGTCCATCTGATAGTGTTTTATCTCCCTTTTCTCTGCAAAGAAAGGCTTTACTTTAGTTTCTAGCCTCACTTATCCATAGATGGAAACCCATGAATTGAGTTGTGGTCCAAGCGTTGCAGTTAGAAATAACCAGTCACATCCAGCCTTACTCTTAAAACAAAACAAAACAAAACAAAACAAAACAAAACAAAACAAAACACCATAGTCCAATGTTTCTGGAGAAGCCAGTGTTGAGATGATAAGTCACAAGAGGGAGGGAACGTGGACTCCAGAGACAGAAGATGGAAAAAAGCCTTTACAAACACTAGCTGGGACTCTGTCCAGACCCAGATGAATATTTGACATGCTCTCATTTTAAGTTAGAGATGGGAGAAGGACTAGGTGTTTCCTCATTAAAGCGGAGGCTGGCTTATCCTGAGCACTCATAAATCTCCTCAACTGTGTCCTCCACAGCGTGATAGAGTCTATCTTCCTTGGATCTCTTTCTTCATTTAGTATAATACTTAAGCACCACACAGGAGCTCATATATCAAATCTAGTTCATCAACACGCTGCAAGAAATGTATGTTCTAGGCCAAGCCTGGTGATGCACACCTTTAACTCCAGCACAACTAAGAGGCAGAAACAAAAATTGATCTCTGTGAGTTTTGATACCAGCCTTGTTAACACAGTGAGTCCCAGAAACCCCTATTCTGTATCATCTTCATAACTAAAGTGAGTTACTTCTTATACAGAACTCTGAGAAGCCTATAAATCCCACTTTCACGTGGATGTCTGTGAACACAGCTTTGAACCTGTAAATCTAGGGTAAAGACACTAGCTTCCTCCAGGAAAAACCAAAGAAATGCACTTATTCCCAAGTATGGTTCCATCCCCACTGCTTCCTCCCCCAGTCAGAGGAGTCTCCTTGAAGGACTGTTAACCTAGCAGTACAACATATCGCAGTGTCAAGCAGCATTTGCTTAGCGTGGTAAAGAACTGTGGTGAAGGGTTCAGATTGTTGTCATGAACATCCGCAAGACACATTCACTATTCGCAAAGCAGGAGGCAGAAACCAGGAGACCAGGCTCTCTGGTCCTCTCACCCACTTTCCCCATTCACTTGAAATGAGTTTCCAAAGACCTGAGGAGAGACAAAGGGCTAATACGTATTCCTTAATGTACAAGACTATAATTAACCTAACGTCTGTTTCAAATTTACTATTATCTATTAAGAAATAAATAATTTTACAGCCCTTTAATGTAGCTCCTAAGCTTTAAATCACTGACCATAGCTAACAAGGAGCTTAATAGCAAGAATAGCCTAAATAGAGCCACGGACCACGGTTTCACTGGGCATAAATCATCATCATTTTTAATGCAGAGGCAACAGCAAATCTCTGTAATTACTGGGTGCATTTTGAATCATTTTTATTATTACCGCACTGGCCCCATTAAGAATCCAAAACACTGAACTGCATGGAATATAAAACTGGAATTATGATACACTACAAACTCTAATTGAAATCCATAAATTTCCTACTAGCATTCAGAATTATTTTGTTGCCAAAAGAATTTCAACTCCGCCAAATTAAAGAATTAACTTTGAAAGCATTTGCTCGGTCTGTAGCAATGAGTAAGAACATTTCAGGCTGCAAGATTTGAGGAGGGGGGTCCATTTTGGAGCAAAAAAATTTGTAAGGGCTTCTTCCTAATCACTCCAGATTTTATATTTCTAAAACCAATATTGCTGTGCAAAATAAAATTGGATTAAAGAGTTTAATAGAATATACTGTATGCATCCCAGGTCACCAGCAAACCCATCTTGCCTATCGTAGGCAACTCTGAAAGATCCTGCAATATCAGGATCCTAATCTTCTCTGTGAAATAAGGAAGGCTTGGCACTAAATCTGCAGAAGGGGAACAGATACATCATGGCGTCTCTCGTATTTATGCGAACCACATAAATGAGCACGCAGGGTGAATGTTGAAGCCATTGTGATGGGAAGCCATGCTCCAAATATAATTTTAATGGCTAATAACAATAACAGCCTCATAAAGCATCATAATACCCCTCTGATAAACATTTTTGATAACTATGGGCCAAGTTGTTTCACGAGGCGGATGAATTTGTACAACTCTGTCTCCGCAGAATGGTGGCTCAGGCAGGAAATGCTGCTTGGTGCCTCAAAACTGAACAACTCTGTCTGTTTCTGCTTTGGACCAGGTTTCAGATTGCTCGGATGGGACTTTGGGATATTTGCATATACAGGATGAGATACCTTGATGCAGGAGCCTGAGTTTGAACTACGCAGCAAGTTGATTTGCCTTGTATGTACACACCTCACACACATCACCTGAAGGAAACTTTACCCAATATTTTTCACGTGAATCAGTTTTATCGTGTGGAAGTTTTCGCTTCCGCCGTTACTCAAGATCTTTCAGATTTAGGAGAAGCTTTGGGCTTCTGACTTTTGGATGGCAGAGGTTCTACTTGTATATATTCTAGACAGATAAATAAATATCCCCTAAGTGCTGGTACTTACATAAATACATGTGCATATATTATTTCTATCATGCAATGATCTCGCAATATGATTCATCTTATTAAGACTCAAACTTCCTAGCCAGGCATAGCGGTGCATACCTGTTATCCTAACTCCCCGAGAGGCAGAACCAGAAGGGCTAGATGTCCAAAGTAATTCTTAGTTCATGACCACCCTGGTCTACATGAGACCCTGACTCAAATAAAGCAAAAGAAAAATGATAACAGGCATTGGAAGGATGGCTCCTCTAGCAGAGTGTGTGTACCCCCTCCCTACTCTCACTTCTTGGATGGTCCCTAATCACACAGACTGTTCAACCTCATCCCCTGAAGTCGATCTTAGATCACGCATTAAAGATTCCAAATTCCCGCCTTACGTTTTTATCAACCGTTAGTTCACCAAAAGGTCCTTATTGGCGTCAGGGGTCATAAAGAGAATGGTGCAGAATTCTCAGTGCTTCTCCGTCACTTGTATGATGTCAGAACTGTGTGTCCTTCCTCAAGCTATTTTAAATATTGTGAATCCTACTCATGATGCTCAATTTTGCTTCCTGCACTTCAGACGCACCAGCCCTGGTGTGAACAATCCAGACACTTCAATAGTGAACTCTTTGAGCGTTAAGCTTGTCTCGCCGCTAACACAAATTCAGCTAAGTTCTAATTCTGATTCACTATCGTGAGAGTATTCCTCAGAAGGGGAGCCTTGATTACCTCGTGACATCATTTTAAGCTGGATTAATATCTCTAGACGTGAGAAGGTGGGGGAGGGGTCTCTGTTTAAGCAAACCAACACAAGACCAAAACTACAGGTTCTGCAAAATACATACATACATACATACATACATACATACATACATACATACATACATACATACATAAAGTCAGGTGGGGAACATTACTTCCAATCTTGTTTTGCATCATTCTGTAATTTGGAAAGTCATTAGTTCAGTGGTGTGGTATAAAATGGACATTATCTTTTCAGACCAGACAACGACGCAAGGGAGCTGGTCTTCTCTGCGTATCCCAAACATACATTTCAATAAACAGCTGCTCACTGTCTGGGAAGGTCAGATCTCTCAGTATTTTTTTCCCACAGGAGTTACATAAGGGAAAATGATAACAATACAATCAGTCCATTTGCCTCTGGCAGGTTAGGTCTCTGAAAATGTTCCCACTTTATGTGGGAGAAGTCAGGCTTGAGAGAGAACGCTGTCTCCTCCCCCAGACTGATAACTAGAACATCTTAGCAAGCGGAGTGGAAATCTCAAGCCCTAACTCAGCCCTCCATTCCAGATGCCAGAAGCTGTCTCCGCACCATGTCAGGAGGCGACTTGCTCCTGTAAGACTTCTGCGCAGTCAAGGCCACAATAGTCGATTCTGTTCCTCTACATGTGGCTATGAAACAACGTCGGTGTGATTAGCACACAAATGGTACATTTTAGTTGTTTCTCTGTGTTGCTCTGCCTGATACTCTCCTCGCTCCCCCACACCTCTATTCTTTCCCAGCTCCCTCACTCCACCCCCTCATGACGAAGGATTCTCTCTTCTACCCTCATACTATATGTGTTCTAGTACCTTAATAATGCAGAAAAATACTAGAAGGAAATCTAACACTTTTGCAGTTTGACAAAACAGTTTTTCAGTGGCAGAATACTTGCTTAGCATGCATAAGACTTTGTCCTAAATCTCCATCACCGAGAAGGAGGGAGAGAGAGCCTAAGTCAGTGCGTTTGAGTCAAGTAATTATCCTGCAGAATATAATAATATAAGCAGGCTTCATCCAATCAACTGAAGGCCTTAGAGAAAACATTCAAGTTCTCTCTCCCTGAAAGAGGGGATTCTGCTCCCAGGCCAGCTTCAGACTCAATGCTGCTGTGTCAGCTTTTCCTTGAGTCTTAGACTGCTGGTCTATCCTTCAGACTGTAAAACCCTCCAAGGCCCCTCGATCACAGTCACAATCGCTTAAGAGGAGGCACACAGACATTCTGTGGTTGTTTATCCAATACAATGTTTGTCATCCTGCCAGAGCTGTGGGGACCCTCTCCTAGCTGTCTTCTGTCACCACTCATGAGCATACAGAGCTATCTAACTTTCTGCTAGAAAAGCGCTAAGCTTGGTTTCCTCCCTGCTTTCTGAACTGACAGAAAGCTGAGCCACCATGAAGTTTAAGGCTCAGGGCCTGTTGCCCATACCTTTATTTAACCTTTACTTCTTTTCCCTAAAGGTTTTTTAAGTGTCACTCCCCAGTATCCTGTTTTCCATGGGCTCAAGATTAGTCTGGGTCCAAGTTTCATGGCTGAAATTCTCATACGCCAAGGCCCTTTTTTGTCCAAGAGCAGTGCTGACTTCCGGGTCTCGGTTTCATTCCTTCATTCAAGTTTGATAACTAAGAAGTCAAAAACAGTGACTGTCCTAACATGAGTCCTGGTGTATGTATGTGTGTAGTGTGTATATATGTGTATGTGTATATGTATGTATGTGTATATATATATATGTGTGTGTGTGTGTATGTGTATATGTGTATGTGTGGTATTTGTGTATGTGTGTGATGTGTTGTATATGTGAATATATGTGTATGTGTTTGTATGTGTGCATGTGTATATGTTTGTATGTGTCTGTGTGTAGATGCATGTATTTGTATATATATGTGTGCATATGTGTATATGTTTGTATGTGTCTGTGTGTAGATGCATGTATTTTTATATATATGTGTTTATGTGTATATATGTATATATATATATGTGTGTGTGTACATGTATGTGTTTGTGGTGTTTGTGTGTGTATGTCTGTGTATAGTATATGGTATTTGTGTATGTGTGTTGTGTGGTATGTGTGTGTGGTGCTTGTGTATGTGTGTTGTGTGGTTTTTGTGTGTGTGATGTTTGTGTATGTGTGGTCTGTGGTTTGTGTGTATGTGTGTACATGCATGTGTGCATGTGTTTGTATGTGTCTGTGTATGTGTTGTTTGTGTGTGTATTTGTTGTGTGTGTTTTTTGTGTGGTGTTTGTATATGTGTGTTGTATATGTGGTGTTTGTGTGTGTGTTGTGTGTGTTTGTGTGTGTGGTGTTTATGTATGTTTGTGTGTGTGGTGTTTGTGTGTGTATATGTGTTTGTGTGTGGCGTTTGTGTATGTGTGTTGTGTGTGTGGTGTTTGTATGTGTGTTGTATGTGTGTGGTGTTTGTGTATGTGTGTTTTGTGTGTGTGTGTGTTGTGTGTGTATATGTGTGTTGTGTGTGTTTTGTGTGTATGTTTGTTGTGTGTGGTGTTTGTGTGTGTGTTGTATGTGTGTGGTGTTTGTGTGTGTGTTGTATGTGTGTGGTGTTTGTTTGTGTGTGTTGTGTGTGTGGTGTTTGTGTGTGTGTTGTATGTGTGTGGTGTTTGTTTGTGTGTGTGTGTGTGTTTGTGTGTGTGTGTGTGTGTGTACTAGCTTGAAGAGCAAAATTGACCGTCTCGTTTAAGGCTGCGCACACAAGTTACCCAGCAGGCTTTGTTGCTTGGATTTAGTTGACAACATGACTAAGCCACAGGAGCCCGCCTTCACATCTTATGGATCTAAGAAGACTTAAAACAACAATTATCCTGATAATAATCTAAGATTACAATTAAACACTGTCATTTCAGGCAGGGTATTTTAAATGCCCAGCTAGATCTGTCCTACAATTTACATAATCACAACTGATCATTATGGCTTCAGTGTAATTTCATATGTTGATTGGACTTGACTTGCATAAGCAAACGTAAAGCAGCATTCTTCTGAAAACTCAGAAGAAAAACTGACAATGCTCTGAAGCCTAACAAAACTTATCTTAACTCTAAAATCGGACAGAAATGAAAAAGAAACTATTTTTTTTTTATTTCAAAGGTTTAAATGTTGTGAAATAAATGACATTGCTATTTTGGCTTTATTATACAAACTTCTCAAACCAGAAGGGATCTGGGAGAAGACAGTCTGAGTTTTATAAACAGGACATGATTTCATAGGCTGGAGTCAAGACAGTAGTTTACATTTTTAAACAAGGCTAATTCTAAATGAAACCAGGTCAAGTTCAGAGGTTAACGTGGATTAACTTGGATCCACATTTCATGATTTCGCAGTTCTCAGAATAACACATTAAGACATCAAATGGGAACCACAGAGAAGGCTGATTATGCAAAATGCCTCAGGCTCAGCACCCAGAATATGCCTGCTCTGCCATTGGGAGCCTCTGCCCTGGCCACACTAATTCATCAACTCCACTCCCATGCTCCCATGTGCTTGGCAAGCCTGTTCGCTTCCTTTAAGCTGGTGTCTTTTTAGCAGTTACAGGAACTCTCCCATCTGCAAGGTTTGCTGCCCTTCACTGCTGTTCTGCTTATTAAGTTAATTTCAGGGATCTCTGTAAGGGTTACAAGACACAAAACAAAACAGCAGCCTGTTTGAGAGTAGGGAAGCAGGGGTTGAGCGGGAGTGGGGGTGTGCCTTGCCCCTGGGATGTCAGGGGAAGGAAGGAGCTGGCTGGCCCCAGAAGGCACTGCAGGCTGCCTCCTTCTGACTCCTCAGCTGAGGAGAAATGAGAACTGACATGCCCTATCACTAAAGGGGGAAAAGCCTTCTCTGTACCTACATCCTGGAGGCTCCGCACAGACCTGGCTCCTCCAAGGAAAATTCCAATAATAAGCTCAGGAACTTGCAGCTCACGTGTTGGTATGTGCTGTGGACATACACGCATACTTAACACAGCATGGTGGTGCTTTCGTGAGCCACCAAAATGCCTTTCTTCTTGGATTCCTGTCCATAGTGCTTTTAATTAAAGTTAGAAATGCAAGGTTAATGATTACTGAGGAGAAATCACCTATACCAATAATTTCCTAGCTGAAATAAAACCCTAATTCATTTATTTGATAGTTCTGTTGCTAGCCTGGAAAACATAATCTTGATGCCAGGAACATTAGATTCCCGCTACACAGTAACAGCTAAGCCATTCCAAAGGAAATAGAATGATTGTTCTAGAAAAAGTGACTGAAGATTTACAGTATATATATTTTGAATGTTCTCCCAAACCAGATCTGAAGTAAGAAAAAGCCCTTTTTACTACCGTTACTCTTTTACACTTTTCAGATGTATTTATGTGTTTGTGCACGTGTGCACATAGGCACGGGTGCCTGTAGGGGCCAGAAGCTGGGGTTCCATAGAGGCAACTGTGAGCCTCGTGACAGCAGTGTTAAAGATTGAACTCAGGTCCTTTACAAGAGCAGTAAGGACTGAGCCATCTCCCCAGCTACTTAACGTTTACTGTTTTCAATGCACTACATAAGTACATTCGATGGCATTGTATAAACGAGGAAAGTCTGAAATTGTAACACTTTAAATGCTGTATGTTATAATGTATTTCAAAGTACCCAACCCAATTTCATCAAGTCATCTTACTATTTTGAAGCTTTTATTCCTGTGTGTGTGGGTGGGTGTGTACACGCATGTACCAGTGCTTCTGGAGGCTGGACAGGGAATCAGAGTTAGAGGAGCTGCTGGTTACGGGCCATCCGAGGTGGGTGCTAGAAACCGAACTCATGTCTCCTCTAAGAGCCGCTCATACTCTTTACTGAGATGCTGCCCCTGTTCCTGAAGATTTTTAATATCCTAAACTTGCATTAAACCAGCAAAGTAACTGTGAAAACCATTAGTGGTAAATTGCCTCCTTTTCTTTGAAGTCAGACGGAGTCAGAAACTAAAGAAGTTTACTCCGTATTTCCTACGACCGATATGCTTCTCTTAGGTAAATCTATGCCAGGCTTCCCATAAAGGTATCTATAGTGAAATGAGAGAGGCGTCCAATTGCTCTGTGTCTGAACAAGACAAAGAGATACTTTGTTTCATAAAACAAATAGGTTATACTTTGTTTCATAAAACAAATAGGTTTGGGTAACTTTTCAGATCAGTGTATCTGACAGGTACTCAGTTCTCAGAATAAATTCTAAACTCATTAAATCTACAAAGAAGTCTCCCAACAGCCCACCTCTCTTACATTTTGGACCCAGAGTATTTCCCAAATTCTCATGTTAAGGGTTTGGTCTCCAGCTAGAACAACCATTGCTATTAGGAGGTGATTGAGACATAAGGAAGTACGGTCTGGAAGAATTAGTCACTGGTGGCATGTGACTAATTAGACATGGTGGGTGTGTTGGAACCCTTTCTCATTCTGCTCCTCCTTTCTCATCCCAGGAGGGATGATGCGAGCATCTCTGAACTTCCCCCATGATGCTCTACTTCACCATAGGCCCAAAGCAACAGGGTCAAGTAACCATGGACTGAAATCTCCAAAACTGTGAGCCGAAATCAATTGCCCCTCCCTTTACATTATTGATCTCAACATGTTGCCCCAGTGATAAGCAGCAGGCACACAGTCCACATCTGTGCTGCTTCTCATGGCATAGAGCTAATATGTTTCTCTGTCACCACAAAGGAGGCACCCACTCATCTAAATCTTGCCATTGCTTTTAGAGACTTTTTCATTCAACACACATCTTCAGCCATGAGCTGAACAAACAAGGAGCAGCACATAAGAGCTCATGAAATAGACAAGATCTGTGTATAATCCACAGGCTTACCTACAGTTTCTAGTGCCTAGGCCACACTACAGCTCCTCTAGTGAGATCTGTTACCTCTTCTGTCTTTTACAGTGTCTATCCAAAGAATCTTCAAATCACAGCCAAAATGAACAAGTCTGTCCTGGCACTCCCATAGAGCTCTGTTTATATTTCTTCTTGGCATTCACATCACAGTAAAATGGTATGTTTATATATGGATGGATTTTAATACATGTGCATATCTATGCAAGCATATCTTCCTCCAGATTATAAATTCTCTTAGGGAAGAATTATACCACAGCCAACAAAACACCTAACAGTACTTTGCATAATGGAAAATAATAAATATGCATACGTGTACTGAATGTAATTATCAATATCAACAATAACCAGATAACTACTTAAGGGTGGTTGAAGAACACCAGACTCACACAATGCTACCCCGGATCACACTTGTTCCCGCTGCCTCTGTACATGTCCATGCAATTTAACTGAACAGCCACCAGGTTCGCTACCCAAGTTCTGTCTGAGGGATTAATTTCCGGCAGTCCATTGGAATAAGGTCTGTGAGTTGCACTGATGAAGTACCAAGAAGCTGCCAGGTTTTGTCTCTGTGATATTTTCAGTCATGTGGATCTGTCCCTGCTTTGAGAACTTAAGACTGCTTTAGAGATGATGTCTTTCGACCACCATAAAAACATCTCCCCTTCCAGGACACGGGTTGGCTTCCTCAGAGGTGTTTTTCTACCTTCACGTTGGCCAACAGACCAATCCTGCTCAAGAGGGAGAATCTGTCAAGTACAGTCAGGGTTCGTGGACAGTGAACAGTTGTTGTGGAGTGGTTCTAATACTACTTGTGTCAATTAGACTCCCAAAATTACAAGGGAACCACACATCTGCCTGTAAGACACTGAGGGTCCCTGCTCCCAGTTGCTTTTCATCAGTAAACAAAGTTGCTGGCAGCCAATGGCTGGGAAGGAAGACAGAGGCGTGACGTTTAGATGCATGGGCAAGGGGATCAAAGGAGAAGGATTTAGAATGGCCATGCCGGAATAGGTCTAGGATGCAGGCTTGAGCGCTGCAGAAGACAGAGTACAAATCATATAAGAGCCGGGGAAGAGTGGCCCCAGCCCTCCCCCAACCCCAACATTGGGTCTAAGGTAGAAAAGATGGAGTATCAACTTTAGAATTGTTATTCAGGAGTATCGGAGGGGAGGTGTTAGCAACATGGAAGTTTGGTAGTGCCCCAGCTGTTGAACGATTAAGGCATATTAAATATAAGGCTGTGTGTGTGTGTGTGTGTGTGTGTGTGTGTGTGTGTGTGTGTATGTGTGTCTTTCATTCAAGTATCCAGAGCATTTGGGTGGGCAGTGAGGAACTCATGCAGCCACCACAGCGGGGATTAGAGAAGATTAACATATCACGACTGCTACAAACAGTGTTTTCCTCCGGCTTCTTCATTAGACTGTAATATAGACATTGCCAGTATCGATCACACAGTAACCAACCATATGGTTTATGCCTTAATTAAAATCTACAGTACTCTCTTTAGAAGGCTGTGGTTTGCACTCAACCTTCCGCAATGCCAAGACACAAATGGGAAAAAGCCAGAATCATACTCTGTGTTCTCTGGCTATCAATATACTGATTCCATGCAAGTTTCCCCCTGTGTATTAGTGTTGTCTTTTTTTCCTTTGATAGTTTGAAACACACACATGCACACATGCACATGCAGGTGCTTGTGTGTGTGTGTGTGTGTGTGTGTGTGTGTGTTACTGTTTTCCTATTATCCTGTCTCATCTACCCTCTCTACTCTTTCTTCCACTGAAATCCTTCTTTCCAAGTTCACTTCCAACTTTCATATATGTGAGAGAGACTCACAGAATTTAAGTAGAGTTGCCTGTATGGGCATGGATGGGAGGTTATTTACTGAAGCTTGAGCAAATTAACAGTAGCTATACCGTAGGACTTATCACAGTAAGTACCTATGTAGTGCCTATGAAGTTGTCCATTTCCTCAGTGAATCTATGAGGGTGTAGGCTGAAGCTTCAACTTTACAGTAACTCTATCACATCGTAACATAACTAGAAAGAATGTTAACAAAAACTTTTGGATGAAGGCAGAAATGAGACCACTCAACGACATAAACATCAGTTTAAAAATCCAATTTTAACATTCTCCAAAGTCTTTCTCACGGGGCCTCCATAACACATAGTGATATAACAACCCCGTCTCTTGTCAAACAGAAAAATTAAAGCAACTTCAACATCACAGATACATTGAATACTTTCTGTGTCCTAGCCATTTTTAGCTACTTCATTCCAATTAGTATTTTTATATATGAATAAGCAAGGGTACCTCAGAAAATGTTCAATGTCCCATGCTACTAGACAGCACAGCATTGCTATAAACAGATTATTAATAGCTTTTAAATTTCATTTTAATTAGGGATTTTGTGATGGTTTCTGTATGCTCTTTTACGGCTTAATAGGTCTTTGTCCAGACTTTTAAAAAATAACCTATGCGTGATTATTTATTTTTTTAGAGTGAATTTGAACAAATTCATGTGGTCATATTACCATCAGAATAGTCAAGATATACATCACTGCCATCTCAGACATTTGCCTTGGGCCCCTTTGTAGTCAGCCCCTTCCTTCCAACCTGGTCCAGAGCTGCGTTCAGTACAGTTTCATCTGCAGTCGTTTGTGTGTGGCTTACTTCAGTTGATGCTGTGACTGTGGGTTTTATCTATGTTGTCGGAAGCATCAGGCAATGTGGTTCTTTATACTACTGAGTTTATTCCACACCAGGAATATATGACTATCTGGCTTTTTTTTTTGTATTATTGAGTACATGAACATTGGTGTGGCTTCCACTTTGTGGAAATTTTAAGTATAGCTGTTGTACGTGTTCACGTATGGGGTTCTAAAGGCCTCTGTCTTGATGGCTCTTGAGTAAATGGCTAAGAATGCGTGGTTATTTGAGAAGTTTGTGCTCAACTTTGTACAAAAGCCCCCACGTTATCCTCCAAAATGGTTGGCATCCTAAACTAGTATCTTCCATTCTTATATTTAGCTGCCATTTTAAAATTCCTATCTATAATCCTAACTTCTCAACCACTTCCATGTCTAGTTATGTTGACCATTTTCTTCTTGTTTTCTATCACAATTTTTGATGGAATGCAAAACATTTTATGAAAAGGCTAAGCAAGCCTAATATATGCTACACCTATTTCTTAAAATGCCTATTTCTTTTGCTGACTATCATTGGGGGGGGTGTTTTATTCAGAATGTGGCTAAATGATCACATACAAAGAGTGGTGGAAAGGCAAGTGATACATCTATGTTAGTAGAACGTTTATCTAGCATACATAACATCCATGGACTAGTCCGCAGATCCATGTAGATGAGGCCTTTTGGAGCTTGCCTGCAATCCCAGCACATGGGGGAACGTGGCAGGAGGAGCAGAAATTCAAGATCATCCTTGTTACATACAGTAGTGAGTTGTTGAGTCTCTATGAGTTCGCATACTTTCTTTTGTTAATATCCAGGTTTAATCCATGGTTGTCAGACAGGATATAGGGCAAATCTGTTGAGACTTGCTTTACTTTGATTTTGTGGAAAATTCCATGAGCTGCTAAGAAGAAAGCAAATTCTTTTGTATTCGGGTACAGTGTTCTGTAAATACCACCTAGGTCCATTTGATTTATGATATTATTTAACTCTAGCATTTATCTGCTTAGTTTTTGCCTGGGTGACCTGTCTATTGGCAAGAGTTGGGTATTGAAATCACCCACACTCACTGTGCAAGGGCCAGTATGTGATTTTTTAGCCGTAGTAGTATTTCTTTTAAGAAATTAGATACCTTTGTGTTTGGTGTAAAAATGTTTAGAATTGTTAATATCCTCTTGGGGAGTTTTTCATTGATAAGTATAGAACATCCTTACATATCTCTTCTGATTAATTTTAGATTTAAAGTCTATTTTGTCAGATCTTAAAATAGCTACACCTTATTTCTTCTTGGGTTCATTTGCTCAGAATACCCTCTCTACCTTTCCTTTTATCCTGATATGATTCCTGTCTTTGGTGGTGAGACATATTTCATGGAAACAGCAGAAAGATGGATGCTATTCTTTAATTCAGTGTGTTAGCTTAAATCCAGTTCAAGCTAGGGCCTGAAGCCCTAGAGACCCAGATGTGGTGGTAGGAGCTTTGCCTGCTTCTGACTCCAGACCCCTGTCATGTAGCCACAGCACACCCATAAAGAGAATGGTGGCCATCAGTCTTGTGGGACAGCACCTACAAGTCCCTCCTTATGTAGATGAGGCATCTCAGGCCAAGCCAATAAGGAAGCACCTGCTGTCAAACCCAACCCACACCAGAAGTGTACATAAGTTCCTATCCAGAAAGAATAAAGGTATGTGAGAATTACTCTGTCATCTGAGAGCATCTGTCACAAGAGCTGTAACACTGCCTGGGAAGAGAATGCTCTCCTGAAGCTTTCACCACCAGAAATTCCCTTACACTCTGATCACTTACCAGCACCTCCCACCCCCCCACCCCTGAGTGTGTCGGCTTAGCTCTGCTCAGCTCAGCAAGTGCAGCATCTCAGAACAACCCTGGATGCCCAGGGCAGCAACACCAGAGCAACAGCAGTGGCACTTCCCCTCCCTGCTCATGACCTTTCCCATTCACTTGAACCCTGCCACCAGGCCGGACCAGAGGTCTCCATGGATAGCCTCCGGCACATAGACTGACAGATAGATATTGCTTGGTTGGTTTTATTTTAGAAGCTTTTCTTTCTTTATCAATTGTGATTGATAGTTTTGCTGGGTATAGCAATCTGGGCTGACAACTGTGGTCTCTCAGAGTTTGTAGAATACCCATCCAGGCCCCTCTGACTTCCAGAGTCTCTACTGAGAATAAATTTTAAATATTATTCTAATAGTCCTGCCTTTATATGTTATTTGGTCTTTCTCCCTTACAGCTTTTAATATCTTTTCTTTTTTTCTGTATCTTTACTATTGTGATTATTACATGTCATGGCAATTTGGAATTGCTCATATTCTCTTCAGGGTTTTTGAAAATACTCAGAATTGCTATTTTGAAGTCCTTGTCCTGTGCTTTGGTTGTGTTGTATCTCTCTAGGCTTACTGGAGTTAGAGTATTGGGTTCTGATGTAGGGATATTGTCTTGGCTCTTCATGGTTGTATTTTTTGCCTTGGGGTCTAGGTATCTGGAGTTAACACGATGGACATGTTTCTAGCTGTCGACAACTACTCTTGTCTTTCTTAGGTGAGTATCCAGTTCTTTGGTTGCTGATCGTAGCCAAGTGTGACAGCTATAAAGAGTGCTTCTGCAGGTCAATGTGGGACAGAGAACACTAGAGAAAGCTAGGAGAAATAAGACTATTGGAAAGAATTAGGGAAATCTGGTTCATATTAAAAAGAGAGGACCCCAGGGAATGGGATATTGGGAGGTGGGGCTCCTGAAAATAAGCTGCAAATCATGTCTGGAGAAATGGAGATAAAAGGGTTAGTGGGACCCTGCATCTTTACCAAGAGGTAGAGTCTCCAACAAATGGAGGTAGGGTGGGAGGAGGGACAACTTTAAGTAGGTTTCTACAGTACCAAGATCCTAATGAAGGACAGAAAGGATAGTGAAAATCATCTACTAGAGTTTGAGACCAATGTGGTTACTAAGAGTCCCCAACAGAGGGTCCTCAGTCAAAGCGTTGATGGTAGCCTAAATTTATTTCCACAAAACACATGATTTCACAGATAAAAGTCAGGCCCAGTCTCATCAGAGCTATTTAATATAACAGCTAGGAGTTTGGTTCAGCTTACATCTCCCTTACACAGGAAGGGAGTCCCGTTTCCCAAGTTCCTAAGAGATGCTAATGGAATTTCAAATGCTTACTCTCATGAGTATTCAAATGCACGACTGTATAAATTAGATGCTTATTGGAACACGTTTCAGTATATTTCAAAGCAGACAAATAAAGTATATGCCAAAATGCATTCTTTCAAAGTAATTATTGCTTAGAGACCTTACTTATGTCAACAGAAAAGTTTACTCACAGGATCAAGACAGAAGGATAATTCCCTTGTAGATGTCCACTCCTCATAAACCCATACTAGATCATTTGCAGCTGGCTTTTATTTTACTGTTTACTTAATTGCTGGGATTTAGATCTTATAAGGAAACTACCCACCAGCTAATTTTTCTACCATAATGACTATCAAGGGTTTTCAAATTTTACCCCAGTTACCAAACAGCCATTCTGGATACTCAAAACTGTAGCATGTGTTATAACCGCAGCCCAATTAATGTCTAGGATTGACCTACAAAAATCATCCTTTGATTAAATGGCTGCTGCCTCCATATTATTTTATATATTATCAAAAGGATGGAAAGACTTTGATCCTGGGGTGAATGATCAACTAATATATAAAGGCCTGGCTTTAGCAGTCTCTGGCATGGTTAGAGCTTTGCTAAGGAAGATAATGTTTTGCTCTTCATGTGACACAGTCACAACCATATATAGGTAGTGAAGACAATCTCTTCATGCTCTGAGAGAACATGGAACAAGACTATGAAAACCCAAGTTTAATAGGAAATTTCATTACCAAGTTGCTATGGTTTGACTTATTCATCACTGTTTTTCCTGTTGTCTATCCTATCTAAAACACACTTTGAGTCAATAAAAGAATTATATGCTATGTCAAATATAAAATATGGACTCATTCTATTATATCCTAGAATTTTCTGTAGTATACTACAAAACTCTCATAAAACATTAAAAACTATCGACTATATCCACTTCCTTCCCCACCCCTCAATAGGCAGAAAGCACTGTCAAATCCCACAATGCAATGTTTTCAGACAGAGTTGCATCCGTGGGCTCTGACGTCAGTACATGGCTTTCAGGTGAACTTTGGTAATTGTATGCCTTTTGCACATTTCACTCAAACTCTTTAAGCTTCGTTTTGTTCATCCATACAATAAAAACAACCAAAATAAGCTCCTGCCTCAGAGGCTTGTCATGATATTTGAGTCAAATAATGCCCTACAGTTCTTCCCTAAAGAACACCAGCTACACTCACAGTACAGTTATGCCCTGGCATATCCCAGCCCACTGCCTCAGTTATACAAGGCTGACTTACAAGGCAGATCAAGGGATCTGAAAATAGCACTTTGGCCTTCCAAATTCACGAGGTAAGAGAGGAAAGGGCTACAGACTTTCCCTCTAGATACAAGGAGGAAAAGCAAATATATTCATAACCGATTAACATGGTCAGATGAAGAACAAGTCTAATGATCACTATTAATATCAAAGCCCAGTGCAAACAACTTCAGAGAACACCTTCAGGTCACTGGAGAGCTCTTGCTTTTCAGTATGCCTGCCTACAAATACCACCATCATCCTCTCCCTTCCTTCTAAAATCTCTTTTAGTATAATTTAGCACATGGCTCCCAAACCAGCTTTCTTGGGGGGGTGACTAAGAACATTATGACTGTTGCTGCTTGATTTTTGGACGGAGGGTTCCTATATCCCAAACCAGCCCGGAAGCTGTTACCTAACTAAGGATAATGGTGACCTTCTGATTCTCCTGTCTCTACCTCCCAAGTATTTTTGAACAACAGGCGCCCACGACCACAAGATGTTAGGTATCAAACCAACCGACTGAGCTACGTCTCCAAGCCTGGTTAGACAACCCTTCTTGTCAGAAAGCCAGCCTAGCATGACCCAGCAGTTCAGGGGTGTCCTAGCCACCACGCTTTAATAAGTCATCAGAAGATACAAGATTCAATTCAACGCATTTCCAGGGTAAGTGTATCCCTTCAAGGATCCCATTAACAGAGATCTAGCTCTGGCCCAGATTGCTATGCCAAAAGCAGCAGTAAAAACTCTTGATTTAAAATGACAGGGCAATAAAACCCAGCGCGAACACGCGAACGCGGGCCGATCTAACGGCAACTCTCCACCACCTCTCTGTAATGAAGTGGGTCTCCAAGAGTAAATTACTTTGCATACCCTCTGGCTCCGTTCGAACGTATAATGGATTCCAGAAGCATCTCCTGACCTGTTTCCTTGGTGCCCAAACCTAAGCAAGCAGCGATGTAGTGTGGTCTGTCATCCCAGGTGGCGACTAATCCCATTCTCTCTTCAGATGCCTACAGATGACAGGGTCTTGGATGTAATTAACGACTTATCAAATTATCAGCTTCCCCATTAGCTGGAACTACTTCACACCTTAACCTAATCCTGTAGGAAGCACGTCCCAAGCACTGCTCTGGGGGGTTTTATGTCAAATATTTTCTTTTCACGGAGCTCATGTATAGCTTTATTACTTTCTGGCCATGAAAATATTGCTACCACTTAAAGCAGTACTATTTTTGTCAATCAAGAGCTTCCCAGAGGAGTGCTTCATAACGCAGCAGGGCTGCATTCCGCCGTGTTGATACATGGGTCCTTTAAAGTGGCTATATCTTTATCACATGATTGATGGCTAGCGTGGGGAGTGTTGGGCGTATCCGTTTTTGCAAACTCAGCTGACTTCAGCACCTGATTTACACATCTTCTCCACAAACATACTATTTCTAGGCTCCATTTTTTTTAGTCCATGCTTCACTGACTTTTTTTTTTCTTTTCTATAAAACATATCTATCCATTTGACCTTTCAGTGAAAGTTTAAATAGAAATGGAGGTGTGTTAAATTGGTATTCCTTGGAGAGTTTTCCGGTTCTACCTTTGTTACACATTGAGCTCTGACTGCTATGCAAAGCCAAATATTTAAATGAAAATGAATGCCCCTTCCATTTTCCTTATAAGGGTTTTCAATTTAACATAGCATCTGGCAAGAAGCCCCAGCCTGTATCTTCCACTAAAAGGCATGGGAGTTAGCTGGGAACAGAAAAGGGCAGAGCACAGGAGACAAAGAGTAGCATTACTGACAGAAGAAAGATACCATAGAAAAAAAAATGTGATAAAGACTGGATAACAAGATTCTTATTAATTCTTTATCTCACACCCTGGTTGCTTTTAAAGACCCTTCATCATTACTCATAAAGATATGTAAGAGTGCTTTTGTGTGGGGAAGTTTGTCAGCTGAATACTTCCTCAACGTGGAGCTCCATTAAAAAGAAAGCTTTTTAATTTATTTTCTACATTTATTAGTGTGTGTGTGTGTATGTGTGTGTGTGTGTGTGTGTGTGTATACTTGATAAACTGAGGCCGATGCAATAACACTAGAAAAATAAGTGAGAAGTGTAATGTCAATAAGTAGGTGAGATAATGATGTGCCTAGCATAATTATAAATCGCACTAGCATATTACATCATGTCATGCACCAAAATAAAATTCAGACAAATTAGACGGTTTCAAGGAAATAAAAAAAGGAATCTATATGCGTGTTCACTGACAATGGACTTGAGCACAAGTTTTGTAAGGATGAAAACAATCACAAAAATCAAGGTTGGTTCTCTTTACCCATGCAGAGGAAAGTATGTAAGGCGAATGAAAATCAAGTAAGGCAATAATTTCAACAGTTACAATAGGTTCAAACTTCTTGTTTGGTTGGCTTGACTTTTGGTGTGGGTTGGGTTGGGTTTTGGGAAATATTTCTTTGAGTCTTTTGTTTTCTTTTGTTTTGTTTGAGACAGGGTCTATGTACCCATGATGGCCTAAAACCTTCTATGTGGATAGACTGAATTTGAACTCTTGATCCTTCCTGCTTTCAATTTCCTAAAATGGACCACAGGCGGGCACTTTGAGTTGGAGACTGGTCTTCCTGTGATTCTGAGGCCAGCTTGGAACAACCTATGCAGCTCACACTGAACTTGAGCCTGTACTCGCCCTATGGAAGACTCCTGAACGCTGATCATCGTAGTCAACGAGTTGTTCTTGTTAGAATTTTAAAAAATTAATTTAATTTTAACTATGAAGGAATGATGTCTTATCAACAAAATGGTAAAGAGGTAAATAACTGAAAATATGGCCTTCAGATTAAGAACAATTTACAACCATTAAATTATGTATAACAATAAAATGCTAGCCGGTTGTTTTGAATGACCACTATGCTAGGTTATCTTATAAGGCCCTTCTCACCTAATATATTTCATTCACTCATTACCAGAAGCTTAATAAGTGAGTGAGATGATAGCCATTTTATGAATAGGGTTCAGTAGAATGAAACAACACCTCTGAATAAATAATAAATAAAATATTTGATTATATACTTCCTGTATTCTTCCAGTTTAGAAAAATAGCTTAAAATTACTAATAAAGTATAATGCATAAGAAATTTAAATCTATGATATAGAAAAATCTATAAAATTGTAAACTAAACACATTCCACATTCTTACATTTGGAAAAAATGTTTGCAACTTCTATTAAAGCATGAATAACATCCTTAATATATACAAAGCACCAGAAAAATAATCAGAAGAGGAAAAAAAAGAGGAAAAGGGTGTTTTAAATATGAAATACATAATTGCAATTTGAGAAAATCCACAAATATAAAGGGACATAATCTGTAATTGAAGAAACGCAACTTAGAGAGTAGAAAAATGACATTACCAAATAACAAAGATTACAAAAATCAATAGCAATACCCACAGGTGTCAGAACAGTAAGAGAGACAATGCCAAAGTCAAGTATGACCAACTTGAGGCATAACATGTCTTGGTACTAAAATCACTTTTGAAGTAGGGCATAGCTGGGAACATGTTGGTTAAAAGGTATGAAGTTTCAATTAGGATAAATGTGGAGATCTACTATGCAGTACAGTAATTGGAGTTAATATTAATGTTTCGTAGTGTCATAATTGCTAGGAGATTAGATCTTCAATGTATTTTGTCACAAAGGCATGATAAATAAGGAGGGTGATGAGAAAACTTACTTGACTAATAGAATCATTTCACAATGAGCTCATATATAAAAATACCACACGGCACACTGTGAATACATCCAATTTCGTCAACGGTATCTTCACAATGCTAAATAAAACTAGTTTTCACATGATACCTGCTGACCAGTTCTTTCTATTTTATACAAACCCGACATTCTTACACATTGTACCGGCTGGTTTTGTGGGTCAACTTGACAGAAGTTAGAATCGTCAGAGAGGAAGGAACCACACTTGAGAAAATGCCTCTGACATTCATCTGTAAGGCATTTTTCTCAATTAGTGATCAATTGGGGGGAGGGGCAGCTCACTGTGGGCGGTGCCAATCCTGGGCCAGTGATCCTGGGTTCTATAAGAAAGCAGGCTGAGCCAGGGGAGCGAGCCAGTAAGCAGCACCCTCCATGGCCTCTGCATCAACTCCTGCCTCCAAGTTCTAGCCCTGTTTGAGGTCCTGTCCTGACTTCCTTCTGGGATGAACATCACTGTGGAAGTGTGAGCTGAATAAACCTTTTCTTTCCCAACTTGCTTTTTGGTCATGGTGTTTCATCATAGCAAAAGAAACCCTAAGAGAAACATACATGGTTCTAAACATGAAATTTTAAATTTTCGTGCAGTATCATGCTAGAAATGTTAATACAGGCTATTTGCAGTTCCTCTTGATCCATCCACCTCATTGTTCTCCAAATTTCCTCAGTGCCGTGTCTCTACTCTTCAACATTCAAAAATAATTTCCTATAAGCATTGTGATTTACACTGCCAATAAGAACACCTTAAATCTGCGGGGCTCATCAATATTTACAGAGTAGCCTCACATATATTATATTGTTGAGTCAATGCTGCAAGTCTATGAGATGGATATGGGCATCATTTTCAGCAGAAATGCGTTTTTTTTTTTTAATCATCAGGATTTTATACCTCACACTAACATGGAGACGTGTATCCCAGTTGTTGCCTGTAGGTGTCAAAATGACTTCCTAATGGGAACCAAGAGGTGGCTCCATGGATAGCAGAGCTTACTACACAAGAATGAGGGCCTGATCTCCAACACTCATGAGGAAGGCCAAGCATGCCCCTCCCACACACACACACACACATATACCCCCACCCTGGGGAGGACGGAGAAAGAAAGATCACTGGAAAGTGTTTGCCTCCAACCTAGCACTGTAGAAAGCACTGTCTTAAAGGGAGTAGAGAGAGGTACAGCATGACACCCGTATTACCTCCTCTGGTTTTCATAGACACACACATCTATGTTTACATCACAGAGCTATACCACCCCCACAAACATATACCCCTACATGAAAAAACCCATGCCCTATCACTAATCCTCATCAGTATCATTGATAAGATATTTCTTCTGGGCAAGACCGAGGGAACACATGTGGAGCTTCAGGGATCTGCAAAACTCATCAAGTTCATAGCTCCTAGCCCATGCCTTTCTGGTTTACATGGATTAAGATAGTGCAGACACCCCATTACACAGATGACTCCACACCCACAGAATGGCTCCAAGAGTCCTTCAAGGAGAGTAAACTTGGGTATCACACCTGCGTTGTAGTACTAAATATTCCCAAGAAAACCAATCAACCCAAAACGAGAGCAGTAGTATCAGGATATATAAAAGCAAAACAATAACACATGGGTTACTTCAACTCTATTAGTCCTATGTGGCCACTTGGAGTTTATGTATTAAAATTTTTAACGAGTAAACCAGAATATAGCATGCAAGCAGAAATAGCTGAGTGAAAATTCTATTCAATTAGATTGCATACTTCCTTGAAGTCTGAACACTTTAAAATTAAAATTATCTCATTTAATTATTAATTGTTTTAACAGCAAGGAATAGATAAAGTAATAGTGAATTATTGCATGACTCACTTAAAATAATTTGTCAAATAAAGATGAAATATTGAATAATGATTTACTTGTGTCAAGTATGGTAGGAGCATCTTTAGTCTGTGTTCTTAGAGGAAAAAAAATCTTAGAACTTGTCATCTCTGTTCGTTATGGGTTCTGTTAGTAGTGAATACCTACCAATTGTTTTTCTTGTCTTTCTGACCTATTCAGAATGAAGTAGATCTCATTTTGTTTATGTTTGTAACATTATGTAAATTTAACAGTAAGATTTTTAGAGCTCCTCAGACCATTTATTTCAATTAGAAGTGGTAATAAGATCTCTTTAAACCATTAGATGTCACTTAGTCTTTATGGAAGACAAATCGTATGCTTAATGCCTCTTGGCATGTTCCACACTCACTGGTCTTTAATAGTTTTTATATTGACTGAAAACAAGTATCGTCTTATTTCCTCTCCTATTTCTCCCCAAGCCTGAATCAGTGGTCAATTTAAATAGCAACATTTTATAAAACGTAGGAAAGAACTGATAAAATCCATTCACCCCAATACCAGGAGTGGTAATAAGAAGTCTGCTTCAGCCAGGGGATACATGTCGCCTTGACCATTATCCTGACTATGAGCTCAAGAAGCTACAAGCAGTCCCTAATGCACTACCCTTCACCTCAGTAAATGCTCTTCCAAGTATCCCTGGGTACCACTTGCTATCTTAAGAGCCAGCCTCAGTCTTCATCTTGTGACAGAACTTAAGGGGAAAAAAAAAAGTCGCTTCCTAGCACGCCTTTCCATGTAAGAGCAGACACCAGTCTGGTCTCGTGACAGGGCACCCTTCATCTCTAACATCATTTCCCGCCCCCCACTCAAGGGGAGGAAAAACAAGTTGAACGCTGTTACGACTTGACTTGGAAGCGTCAGGAAGGAATTTGCAAGAACATAAAAATAAGCAAATGCCAAGCCCTAAGGAAACCATAGCGCCGTCTGAATCCTGAGTAATCTATCAAGTGCAGCACAGAAAATGGATTTCTCTGCATTCCACCTCAGTCCACCCCAGTGCACCACTGACACCTTTATCGTAATTACCTTTTGGCAGCAATTGGTACTGGTGGTTTTCTTATTTGAAAATACCACAGAACCGTTTGTTGTAGGTTACGAATCCTTCCGGGAAAGTTTCCATATTGGCAAACATGAATTCACACTAAGGGCTTGTTTTTTTTGTTTGTTTGTTTGTTTGTTTGTTTTTGTTTTTTGTCATAAAAATACAAAAAGGTTTATAAATGCCATACATTCTAAAAGCCCCTCTATACATTACAGCAAAATTACGTTGTTTCGCTGACAGGTTCTGTCTCCATCTCACGGTTAAACGCCACCCTCTTAATTGCCTTGTTTGGTTCCAATGACAGTAGATGTTTACCCCAAGTCAGTCCTACCTGAGAAGAATCGGAGCTCACTGCTGTAAAAGACCCTCCAAAAGCATATCCGTGCCTCTGGAGTTCAAGAAATGCTCCGGATATCTGGAAATACTATAATCTTCTAAGTGGGCACTTTGAAGACCTAATTTTGAATAGTTTTGTTTTTAAGAAATGACTTCCACTACAATCTGACCGGTGGAACTGACTAGAAATGGTAGAGGATGAAACTTCTACCTTGGGATTTTACTACCAAGTACACGGGCATTACCAAATCCCCTACTTCTGGTGTCAGGAGACCATGCCATGCACAGAGCCTCTGAGTTCAGTGGCATAGAGCTCTCTGTGTGTATTGCACACCATAAGAAGTTGAGGTACCTGAGAGAACCCTGAAAGAAGAGCAGTTGGGGATGACTAAGCCAAGCACTCACCATAAGCTACGCTGTTCATCTGCCAAATGCTCTTCCTGGAGTCTGTTAATGCGGCTCACCAGAAGCATTTTGCTATCAGCGAGCAATGACATCAGCGCACCTTCACCGCCTGACCTCTAGGCAGGCAGTTTCCTCTAGCCACATGCGGAAATTCATGCCTGTAATCCCAGCACCCAAGACATGGAGGAAGGCAGATTCTCTGAGTTCTATGCTAGCTTGAGCTACAGAATATCACTTCTGGGGGAAAAAAAACCTAAAAATTAAAAATAGATCAAATTTTATGATTTAATTTTCCTGTTTGCACAATGCCAATGTGTACACACTTGGCGTGTTCCTTTAACAATTTTTAAAGAACTTAAACCATTCTTCAAAAGGAAAAGTGTATCATGATTAAGGCGTGGAGCATTGAGTTCCTGAAGTGAGGCACCAGCCCTAAGATCACTTGTTTTAAGCTTTACCAGACAACAGAAAGGAGGCCACAGCTATGCCGAGTGAATAGTCACCTGGACTTCCCGATTACCACAGCCTGGAGTGTGAAACCTGACGGGTGGTTTGCTTCCAAAGTCTCAGACAAGCAGTCAGCTTAGCTGGGGACTATAGACCTACACCTTGATCAGAACAGGGGTCCTAAGGCCAGAGTCCCACAGCCAGACTCAGCACCCTACCTCATTTAACTTGATAACCGGAATAGTCATGGGAAGAGAGGACAACCAGCTGCTGCTGAAGGGGAATCTGGAGCACCGAGCCATGAAGGGCCTGAGGTTTAGATGCCTTTGAGTCATTTGTGAATTGGACATTTAAAGGAACCACTTTTCAAACATAAGGTTTTTATTAAGTACAGCGACGCACGCATTTATCACCCATGGAATTCCCTTTCCTGTTCAAGGATTCTATGCAGAAGCTAATGTTTGTCTGTTTGTTTATTATTATTATTATTATTATTATTATTATTATTATTATTATTATCCCTCTTATTAAAAATCTGCCTCTATCTCTCAAACACACACACACACACCACACACACACACACCACACACACACATACCACACACACACACCATACACCACCCCCACACACACCACCCAAACACACACAAACACAAACAACCCACCACACACCAACACCACCAACCCCACAACACACCCCAACCACCCAAAACCCCACACAACCAACAACCCCACCACAACCCCCAAAAACCAAAAACCAAACCCCCACACACAACAACACAACACACAACACACAACCAACACACACACACACACCACACACACACACACACACACACACACACACACACACACACACACACACACACACACACACACACACACACACACACACAACACACACACACACACACACACACACACACACACACACACACACACACACACACACACACACACCCCCTCCATCTATATATCACATTTTATTCAACAGAGAGATCTTGGTCACGTATCTCTTCCATATTACCTCACTGTGTTCCCGGACCTTGATGGCTTGGGCAAGTAAGCAAGATGGAAACAATTACTCCAAACCTCCTGGTAATACATTTGCAGATCAGAAAGGTGCGAGACAAGTCTGACAAAGATGCAGAAGGCTTCTGCCTCAGGAAATCTTCAGACGTCCTACAGTTTGGGATGGTGCACAATGAAGTACAAGGAGGCTAAGTTGGAGCAGCTTCCAACCTCCCACAACCGAAAAAGACGCGCAGTATGCAAAGCCCCAAGTGCTTCTCTGCACTTGAGAGGCTACGTTTGGGTAGGCTACTCCAGCCTGTTAGTACGAAACCCGAGAAGCTGCTAGTTAGAAGCCCCCAAACAACAGAAGGTCTCCAGCAGGTCCAGTCTAGAGTTAAGTCACTCAGTCACTTGGACCACATGACCCTGTACATCTGATGATGCCTGGAGTGCTCAAGGCAGACAAAGAGAAGCTGTTTGGAGCCCTTGGCAAGACCTTGTTTAGGTGAATCACACTGTAAGCCCTTAGGACTTTTCAAGTGAGGTCATGCCATTCCCTCAATCTTGAACTTGTAGCCTCCAGAACTGGCAGAGAACACATTTGCATTGTCTTAAACGGCAAATATCCCTGTGTGGTATTTGTTGGAGCAGCTCTAGACAGACATGATGTTGATCTCATAAGTTCAGGACACTGAGCTCATCGAACCCACTTAACAACCCCAAGAGGCAGCCAATTGCGTTGCCTTCTCCTGCAGTGCTGCCCAGGTAACCTAGTGCAGGAGAGAGCTGGGACTTACATTGAGCATCTAGTCTGAGCCAGGGTCCATAGTCATTACACTACAGTGTCCACAGTGGGATAGAAATGGACAATGCTGTTCTCTCCGGGGGAACGCCAAAAGCCATATAAGTCACAGAAACCATATGCTGGCGAAGTTTGGGAGAGGAATGTCCATGCTACTCTCAGCACATGGCTTCCAGAGCAGATAATATGTGAAGGAAGACAGAAGCCTCCTTCCTGGTGGCTCAAATGCTTGGCATCCCTACTTACACTTGATAGTTCATAAGGAATTGATTTTGATCCTAGTAGAGGACCCCCCCTTTCCAGACACTGTGAGAACCCCACTTATTTCCTCTAATCCTTGCTACACTGCATAACTCTGCGTGTTCTACAGGGCCAGCATTTTATCTCCTTCAGTATCACTTAAGCTCTTTTGTTTTTTAAATGTCATCATTAATTTACTCTCCTTTCCCCCACAACTGATTCATTTTCTCATTGAAATAAACACGAGCGTCAAATATTCTGATGTCTAGTATTTATAAAAACAACACTGATCTTTGATAGGGTCCAAGTACCATATATCAGGTACCGAGCTCAGCAATGCAAATACAAGCAAAAGATCATGTCTGCAGCAAACTGTCATCCTAATGCTAGGGCCCAGTCTATGTCATACGTTCGATATTGATTAAATGGAAGAAGAATGGATAGGTGGATGGGTCAATGGATAGAGGAACAGACAAGCTGGTAGATTAAAGAAGGCAAAAATGGATAGGTAGATGGGTGGAAGGGTGGATGGGTAGATGGGTGGATGGGTGGATGGGTAAGATAGAACAAATGCACAGGTCGGTGGACAGCAGAGGGTCCACTTATATGCGAACTCTACAGCTCATAAACTGTCAAGAGCATGAAGAAAACATCCACTCTTGTTTTCTCCCCATCTCTCCTTTCCACAGTGTTCCAACTGGACTGAAAGAAAAAGAAAAAGCCTAGAAGGATCTAGACCGAAGATATTTGGGGATATTAGTTGAACTGGAGAAGCTAAAGTTTGTCAGCTTCCAATCTGTCCTGGTAATGTCACACACGCAGAAGGAATTCTTGGGAGGAACAATATTTATTGTCATGTCAGCTTCTGCCAAGACCCCAGGCAAAATTCCAAAGGACACAGCATGTCTCTGCCAAGATCTCTTCCTTTCTAGTACTCTGTGCCTTCCACACAAGTCTTCGTGGCAACTTTTTCTTTTCAAACACCTTCATCTTAGGCTACCTCCTCTGAGGACACCTCGAAGCCTTCTTACCATTACCTTGTTAATTTAATCTATACTAATGTGTGAATGACGGTTACCATCTCTACAACATTATTAAACAAGGCTACACTAATTCCAATACTTGCTTCCGCTGGTGGAGGAGCAAGAAGACATTTCCTAAGGAAGAGCTGTAGAAGTCTATCCAGAAGACGGCTCAGCGGGTATGGGTGCCTCACTGTGCAAGCCTGGTGACATAAGTTCAAACCCAAGTAAAAGCTGAGGAGGAGAATCAACTCCACAAAGCTGTTTTCTGATCTTCACACATGTGCTGTGTGGCACATGCAACACTCTCTCATGTACACATATCACATACAGAATGACAATAATGAATTAAAAGTTTTTAAAGAAGTCTACAAATCTACCCCATGAGTATCCTACCTGGCTACAATCTCCAGTTTCTCCGCCTTGAAACACCATGGTTTCTAGTGCTTTCCAGAATTCTGCTTCCTCCTTTGTCTCTGCTAATGTGCCCCATATTCCTAGTTCATGTAAAAAAAATTTGATGCCCTGTTCATGGCATCCTGTGCGTCCCATCAAAACAGTGCAACAATTATTATTGTAGATTGTACCGTATGTCTTCCCCGCTGCTTCCTACAATCTCAGAGGACAGGATGCCTACATCCTGCCAATCGCAGTAAGCTAGAACCTAAGGAAGGTATGGGGTAGAGAAGCTTGGTCACAAAAAAGTCACATGTATAAAAGTGTACATGAAAAGTATATACATTTATACTTGTATATTTGTGCATATAAGCATGACCCGTAATAGAGTTAGAGATCACAGTAATGAGAAACTCTAAAAAGAGGCACAGAGGGACTCATCCATGTCTTCTGACTTGAAGTCCGGTATCCCCAAACTCTTGGTTTTCCAATGTGAAGGAAAAACAAGAAAACCTTTCTTTTCCTTAGAGTTTAGCTCATTGACCAGGAAACCTGGGGGTGTTTTACTGATGCAAGTCCTACAGTCCTTTCCAGTCATTCTTGAAAAAATTCTTCAATTCACAATTCACTGCAGAAGGCTCACCAACCCCACCATGACACCCTTGGCATGATCACCTCTAAATCACACAGTATTTTCATTGCAGTACAATGTCCTAAGGATTGGCCATGCTTGTGACTGCCAGGGAGAGTGAGTCTACCCTACCAACCTGAATTCTCATTCCATGTAATGAGTTGTATACATTCTGATCATGACCATGACAGAGCCAAGGTACAGAAGAAAATTTACATTGTAAAGAAAAGGTTCCCAGCTCTGTTCATGGGAGAAATAATTGCATCAGAAAACAAAATCCCACGCAACAGGAAATCTAGAACTTGAGAAGCCATCATATATAAACAGCAAATTCCAAAGAAACAACGTGACTTGCTACTTCATAGTTGGGTGTTCAGTTTTATATGCATTAATTATGATTCGCAGGAGAGAGTTTCCTTAAGCTTTAAGTATTCCAGGGTAATGGGGTGCTGATAATTTGGGGTCACTGGTATTACTGGTTCGGTTTACCGATTCAGTTGAAAGGAAGGTGGATTCTTCTCAAAACTCCAAGTAGGTAAGTGTGAGGAAGGACAGGAGGAAATGACATTTCAGTGCCTAGAAAGGAATTCTCACACTCAAGAGCAGGCTTCAAGTTCTCACAGCTGCCCTGTGAGGCGAGCAGACATGTGGAGTGGGGTTTGAGCAATCAAGTACCAGAAAGTGCGTCTTCACACACCGGAGCACTGTTTCTAGCTTCAAGGGGGTTGCTTTGGCTTAGTGAAGTGAATTGGTTTGGCTTCGTTTCTGGAGCTGTCCTCCTAGAGAGTGCCAATTTGGCAGAGACGCTGACAGCACAGGTAATGTCTGGCATTGCCTGGAACTCACGGGAAAATGAGCATCTCAGCCTGAAAACAAGGGACCTGGAGAAGCCTAGCTGAAAGGCTGTGAGAAGAACTACGCAGCAGGCTAGGAGTGTTAACACAACACCACAGGAGGAAGCGGCTGGTCTAAATCCTGTGTGGGTGGCATTAGCCCCAAAGATGCTCTATCACCTCAAGTGAAGGTCACAGTGCCTAAAGGAAGCAAATTCAAGGGCGAGAGGCGCACAAAGTAGATTTGGTAAAAGGGAATAATGGTTCACTACCATCCTCCTGCTATCTTGCAGGGGGTGTTTGTTGGGGGTGGGCAACAGTGATCACCTGCCTCAGAACGCTTTTCTAAGGAGGCTAGGTTAGAAAGGAGGTTTGCCTCAAGCACGTGTCCCAGCTGCCTGCTACCACAGGACCATGAATGGGTGCTGGGATCAAGACTGGAGGAGCACAATCCCATGCTGCGCTAGCCTGAAGGAAGTCCAGTGTGGTTAGGAAGGACCACGGTCAGCGGAACAGAAGTTTATTCCAGTACCAAAGGAGCAGGAGGCCAAATGTTTGTTACTAATATACCAGAAAGTAAAGTGAGCCTGCGCCAAGAGGTGTGTAATGGAGGGAGGGCTCCGTTCAAATCCCGAACAAAAAGAAGGCAGCTACTTGCCAGGGCTGGTTTGATCTTCAACTACTGTAGTGCAGCGTCACTAAGAGGATGGGTGAGCGCGTTCGCCCGGCCTGAGAGTGGTTGGCATTAAAGCCATGCATTTTGGTTCCATGCTTACAAGGCAAAACAAGACGAGCCCAAACATCAGATTGACAAGTGGGGAAGCGTCTAAGGGACGGACACAGTGTTTGAGCAGAGGCTTTGGGCTGTGATTCCTGCTTAGATCAATAAGTAACGTGGCAACGCGTTTCCCTGTCTTCCGGTCAGCAGGATCTCTTGTAGCTTAGGAACTCATTGTATAGCTGAGGCTGGACTTGGACTCCAGATTTTTCTGTCTCTGCCTCTTGAGCGCCGGGATCACAGGTGTGACCAGCACACCTAACAGTAACACATTTTTATAAGTCAGGTTTGTATAAAAAAAAAATTCAATTTGCATCGACGCTGTTTATTTTCCACGTAAAGAGTTACTTCTGTCAACTTTATTTAGTTAATCTGTGCAGCCTGAACTGTCTTCAAACTCTGCCTCTCAAAGTATTAGAACTATAGGCATGTGCCACTAGGCACAGCCTTCCAGTTTACTTTTACCGAAATATCCCATTGCGGTAATGCTTACCAATAAAACTTGTCCACTTTTACTTTGTCGTTATTGTTACTGCTGATTTTTAAAGACAGGTTCCTTTGTGTAGCACTGGCTATTCCTAGAACTAGCTCTGTATACCAGGTTGGCCTTGAACTCACAGAGATCTGCCTGTATCTACCTCTCTAGTGCTGGGATTAATTGCATATGCCACTACCACCACCACCCAGTTGATTTTGCTTTCTATGTGGATTTAATTTTCTTTCTTTAACTGATGGAAAAATCAACTGGGGGCAGTAATAGTCCCATTACCCTCTTCAAGATGCTCCTTCTGAAGAACAAACAAATGGATATGGAGAGCTTCATTGTATGAAAGAAGAACACATATTGACGTAGGAATTAAATCATAATTAATGCATATAAAACTGAACACCCAACTATGAAGTAGCAAGTCACGTTGTTTCTTTGGAATTTGCTGTTTATATATGATGGCTTCTCAAGTTCTAGATTTCCTGTTGTGTGGGATTTTGTTTTCTGATGCAATTATTTCTCCCATGAACAGAGCTGGGAACCTTTTCTTTACAATGTAAATTTTCTTCTGTACCTTGGCTCTGTCATGGTCATGATCAGAATGTATACAACTCATTACATGGAATGAGAATTCAGGTTAGTAGGGTAGACTCACTCTCCTGGCAGTCACAAGCATGGCTAATCCTTAGGACATTGTACTGCAATGAAAATACTGTGTGATTTAGAGGTGATCATGCCAAGGGTGTCATGGTGGGGTTGGTGAGCCTTCTGCAGTGAATTGTGAATTGAAGAATTTTTTCAAGAATGACTGGAAAGGACTGTAGGACTTGCATCAGTAAAACACCCCCAGGTTTCCTGGCCAATGAGCTAAACTCTAAGGAAAAGAAAGGTTTTCTTGTTTTTCCTTCACATTGGAAAACCAAGAGTTTGGGGATACCAGGCTTCAAGTCAGAAGACATGGATGAATCCCTCGGTGCCTCTTTTTAGAGTTTCTCATTACTGTGATCTCTAACTCTATTACGGGTCATGCATATATGCACAAATATACAAGTATAAATGTATATACTTTTCATGTACACTTTTATACATGTGACTTTTTTGTGACCAAGCTTCTCTACCCCATACCTTCCTTAGGTTCTAGCTTACTGCGATTGGCAGGATGCAGGCATCCTGTCCTCTGAGATTGTAGGATGTAGCGGGGAAGACATATGATACAATCTACAATAATAATTGTTGCACTGTTTTGATGGGACGCACAGGCGTTATCCCCACCTCCCCCCGCCCCCAACACACACACACACACACACACACACACACACACACACACACACACACAGGTTCGTGTTAATGATACACTTCTCAATAGCTTGGAATTGAGACCAGCAGGCCCTGAATTCCCACTCCTCTTGGAAGTTTCTCAAAACTCAGGGGGGAAAAGGTAAAGAAAAAGAGGAAGGCTGAAAATTGAAAGACAGATGTGACCCGTCCTTTTGGCGTTCTTCCAAGCCAGACACTGCTAGAGGCACTGGATTTCCCGGTGGCCACCAAAAGCAAGCACCCATTGCCCTGGACCAGATAGTCGAGCATGTATGCCAGGGTGTCTTATACCCAGTTAAGAGTTTGCAAAATCTGAATGAGCAGTTATTATTAGTGACGCCAGGATGGAAGGGATACATAGGAACGCAGGAAACTGGAGAACCAGACAGCCCAAACACTCTGGTTTCTCAAGTGTCACCTAGGCTGACTGTTGAGCCGCCACAGAAGCGCCAGGCCTGGTCCCCTCCCGCCGTGTCCCCAAGGTCGCCTTGGCCGCGCCTCCTTACCTTGCGCGAGTATGGGGGTTTGCTCAGGTGAATGCCATCGCGGACCAGCTTATCCCGGATCATGATCTTCAGTTTCAGCTTAGGGTAGCTCACCAGCTCCCTGCTGCGGGGAGCGCTTGGCTGGCCACGGGGGTCCCCGCGAGTGCCCTGGGCTGAGCCGCCACATGGCTCCCCCCGGCGGCTTGGGGGCACCGCGTCCACCAGCGGTGCGGGTGGCACGGGCTGCGGTTCGAGTGTGAAGTAGAGGCCGGCAGCGGCAGCGTCCTGTTCCCGCAGCCGGTGCACAGCCTCCAGGATGCGGCGGCGGTGCGCGGGAGCCAGCACCCCGATGGCGTCCAGGTCCGGGTCTCCGATCTGCTTGCACACTTCCAGGTCATCGTAGCCATTATCCACGAAGGACTCCGCGTACTGAGGGAGCTGTAACGCTTTCAGCCACTCGTAAACTATGTTGGTGCACATGGCTGAGACTCGGAACTCGCCGGCTAGTACCCAAGTGACACGGACCGCACCAGTTCTTGCAACTTTTAATCCTCTCGTGGAAGGGGGTGGAGAGAAGAAACGGCAGGAAAAGTTTCTCCGTTAGTGGTTAGGCTCCGGCCGCAGAGTCAAAGCCATGGGAAGCAGCCGAGGAGGGAGCGAGCGTGAACGAGGAGCGTCTAGCAGCGAAGTGGATTCCCCGAGCAGGCGCGGCGCTCGCGGGCACTGGCGGCTGGGCGAACGGCTCGGCTCCGCGCCGCCCCTGGATGCGCGGCCACCGCGGGGAGGGGCGCGCAGGCGGGGCCGGGCACACCCCTCGCACCCACCCGCGCGGGTCACCGTCGCGCCGCGCCGCCCAGAAGGTTCCCCAGCTGGGGCAGTTCTGAGGCTGCACGCAGCATGTCGCTTTCTGGCTGTCTCCGTAGACGTCTACACCCGGGTCCCACGCCGTGGAGGCGGCTTCAGCCAGCAGACCCGTGGATGATGGCAAGCGCCTGGTCTTTGCGCTTGTCAGTCACTGTCGTTCCCGGGGTCACGGTGACCCGGTGGCTATTAAGCTTCCGGACTCCGGTGGCTGCCCTGGATATCTTTTGACATTTCTTTTGAATCCGATTCCTCCAAATCCCTAGATTTCTCTTCGCTCAGTTCCCAAGCCAATGGTGACTCTCTCCTGAGTGCAAGGGTAGGACCCCGTCACCCCACTGGGCTGAGCGAAGCTGTTGAGTCCAGTGTCCCTTCTCCTTTCCTGATGCACGTAGAATGTCCCTTCAAAGGAGCTGGCTGCTAGGCTCCAACAGCTCGGCGTGTCTGCCTCTGTGGTCCTGCGCTCTGTGCCCCGAGCAGCTACGTTTTGGCAGCAGGGTGGGCGCCACGTGGGGACCGTCCAGCCTGATGAGCGCCCCCTCCCCCTCGCTACAGCTACTCACGCCGGGTGGGCGTCGGGAGGGGCACGGCTGCTCCCACTGCCTTCCTTCCAAGGCAGTCTGATCTGCGAAAGTTTGGGATGGGTTATTACTTTCTCCTTCGCCAGAGCATCCCTACCTGATCCGCATCCCTCCCCACGCCCACCCACCTTTCTTCCCGCCACACAAGCACACCGCCTTGTGTCAGACCCCTTCAATCTCCCCTGCCTTTTGCTTTCTCTCCACCTCTCATCATAGCCCTTCTGCCCCGGGTGGCTCCATGCCCAGGGACAAGAGAGGTTTTCTTCCTGAGACAGGGATCACAGCCGACTCTTCCCTTCTCTGCCCCAGGATCGCGTGTTGATCGATACACCACCATGCAGCTCGCGTTAAAGAGAACGCTAGGGCATCTAGTACTTTTCTACTAGATGGGAGTGACAAAATCAACTAAGATTTCACCCTGGTGCCCATGCCTCAGCTTTGGGGATTTGGGGGATGGGATGGTGGGGGGCGGGGAGGGATGACAACTGGAGCTCCTGGGCCTCATTTCCCTGCATCTGATCTTTTGGGGGAGAAGATAGAACCCTAAGAAACCTTGCAGGCAGCAACAATTCTCTCCCCTTTCACAAAAGTAACAGTCAGCTTCACTTTTGAGCTAGACTTGGCCCATGCCTTTCCTCAAAGAGTCCTCCTGGGGCCATACCTCTCGCTAGTCATGACACTGATGATGGTACTACCCATCAGTCAGTGGTTTTAGAGTCGTCCCCCTTGTCTCCAGAATCTTTAGTTGTGGGTCAGGGACTCTCTCTCTCCAAATACCTGATATGGGTGCACCAAAAATGCTTCCTGTATTTCTACAGTTGTTGGGGCCCGGGTGCTGAGTCCCAAGCTCTTGGTTCCAAAAGTCTCACATTGTAAAATAGCTACCAGGAAGAACGCAAATAGCTATCTCTTCTATTTGGGAAGAGGACAAACACAACGTGGGTAGTCGTGGAGCTCTATCTGTCCACATTCCTAGATCGCCGGAGTCTATTTCCTGAGCCTAGATTATGGTTCTGGTCCTGGAGCGTTGCTCTGGTTCCCCAGACCTTCCCTACCTAGGACAGATGGTAACTAATCCTCCGTCCCTGGCCAAAGCAAGCTCACAGTGCCCTCTTGTGTCCAAGTGCTGGAATTTTAAGGCGTTGCCCGAGTCCCAAACTTGTTTTGTTCAGCTGAAGGAAGAGGGTTTTGTGGTTCCTATTCGCCTTCTTAAAGTACAGACAGTGTCCTCGTGTGTAGCTTTATATCTCAATGATTTGACATGAAAACCTTTGGTGTTTTGGGTTTCGGTTTTCCAGCAGTTTCAAAAAAATACGCTTCAAGGGAACAGAAGTTCTCCGAAAATACTTCCTCGGAACTTAATATTGTTTGCCAGGCATCTCTGTTTATGTCTAAATATATGTGGCTATTGATAGTATTGTCCTCTATCTTACAGAAAAAAGAAGATACATCTGTGGAACATTCCCTCCTCATTAGTTCGCTGTAGAGTAAGGGGCAGATAACTATGAAGAAAGAAACCCAGGGCTAGGCTTCCAGCCACTGGACTTCCAGTTCCCCAGCAGTTGCTAGAGGGACCAGCAGGAAACCTTGGGCCGCTTATAAAAGCCGAGTCTCTTATTTATTTCAGCTGTTTGTTTGATTTTTAGAAAAGGAGGCTTAGAGCTCTTGAGTTTATTGCCCTGGCTTTTCTGGCCCAACTTGTTTGAAAAGTCCAATCACGGTACTTAATAGTCCTTTGCTTTCTCAAACACAGCCTCTTCCCCTCCGGGAGCTTCGGGACATTCATTTTGTCTCGTTAATCTTCAGCAAGCCAGTAAGTATTTTTATTTCCATTTTACAATTAGGGAAACTGTATTGGAGAAAGATGAATGGCTTGCCCAAGGTCAAATAGAGACAAGAACAAGCCTGTCTTGTTGACGCCCCTCCTCTGCCGTAGGCAACAGGGATTCTCCCTTATTTATGATCGGGGCACTATCCAATTAGGAACCAAAGCATCCTGTGCTCCCGGGAGGGGACAGCTTTTATGAATTAATCATTTGTTAATCAGTCATAAATAAAATCTCCTTGCTTTTGACCTCTCCTTTTCCTCTCTTGCATACGTTTCCCGTGTTTGATCAAGTCTCTGTGTGAAAACTGCTGCTTCCAGTAGTCTTCATATATTTCTGAAGTCACAAATACAGAACTTCTATGGTCTCTGTTTGTCTCTACTTCCTAGCTGGCACCCGGCTATAGTCCAGAATGAAAAGACAAAAGTAATGGTTGGGGAGGGGTGGATAGTTCATGGTCCGGTGGGCAGAGTAATTTGCTGCCTGGAGTTCAGATTCTGAGTCCAGATATCCCTAGTCTAACTAAAAGGAGTGGGTGCGGGGACTGTAATGCTTGTGCTGGGGGAATGAGGAGTATCAGAGACAGATAGAATCCAGGAATACCTGAGAGCCAAGTAGCAAAGTCCAGGTTCATTGAGAGACCATTTCTCATATAATAAAGTTAGAAGTGATCTGGGAAGTCTGTAGATGCTAACTTAATGGCCTCCACACATAACATGTACACAATCACCAATCACCCTGTACATACACACACACACACATACACATACACACACACACACACACACACACACACACACACACACACACACACACACACACCGTGAGTCATTTTAAGATTTGGAAGCCTTCAGGAACGAAAAAGGCCATTCCATAGCAACTGCAGCATCCAGATTTGCATAGAGAAAATAGAAATCCAGGAAACTCAAGTTTACATATGTGTCTTACTTACGTTCATATATGTGACAGAGCCCAGACCTCTTCCTCTGGGGCTTGAATTGCATTATCTCCTTTGACGTGGCTATTGTCAAAATTGTATTTATCCATCACTGTTTATTGAGGAGACAGTCAGTACCAGACACCAAAGCAACAAGCCAAGCGTATGGGGGTCTCTTCATTGGTGGGAGCTGCAGAGATCTCAACATACAGAAATTTACCTGGGAGGTTTTTACGTTTGTTTGTTTTGCTAAGTTTTGTTTCCTGTTGTTTTGTATGTGTGTTCTTCCATCCAGGTACTAACCGAGTCTGACCCAGCTTAGCTTCCAAGAACAAACACACCCAGAGAGTGTGAAATTGGACCTTGACATTCAGATCTCCTCTCGAACACTTTGGTTTTTCAAGTGACTGTCATACTCCCAGTCTTAGCCTTAAAGCCCCAAGATAATTTACCCCCATGAAAATATGTTTACCTTTTACAGGCTATTTTTGATAGATAATGCTTTCTTGGAGGTTTTTTTTTTTTCATTAAAGAAAAGAAATTCAAAAAGTAACTCTGCTGACTATTATTTAATACATTCAGGGTTGGGCTCGTCTTGTTTGATCCGTTGGCTTAACTTGGTTTTGTTTTTATTTGCAGGAGCAGCTCCTCTTTAAATGAAAGCCACTACTGGTAAAATAGGTTGTGGAGAAAGTTTCTATTTAAATACCATTTCAGAACTATGTAGCAATGATAATAACTATGGAACATGCAAAGTTAACACTGACATTCTCAGTGCAATTAATGATAATTATATTCAGGTTTTAAAGTCTAAATACCAAAAAGCAGCTTTTCTGCTCAGTAACTAGATTCAAGGTTGCCAGATGAAAAAAAAATAATAATAATAATTTGTTTTGAAATCTTCCTGGTGTTACATAAGGTTCTATACTATTTTACTTAGAAGATAAATGTTCATACCTAATGTGTGTAAAAATTAAATTCTATTAACATCTATTAAACGTCAGTCCCCTGGGTATCTAGCCTTGTAAAAGTCAAGCGTATATAATATTAATCTTAAAATGCTAAATATGTCTTGCCTCTGCTTAAACCACCAGCAGAAAGCATCTAAGAGGGCGGGATGCCACGGGGAGGAAGGGAATAATGGGCTTGAGTGATGTAACAGGCAATCTGTTCTTCAGAGGCTGGGAGAGAGGTGTGGGGTTGGCACCTTAATTGGGGGCAGGATGGGTGGGGGTTTCTGTTAACAGGCCTGGGCGGTAGATGTTATATTTATGTGTGACAACATATTTGAAGAAGAGAGAGACAAGGAGCAGTGGGGAGTGCCAGCGGGACACCATTAGATTATGACTTGCTATTATAACAGCCTTTCTTTCTTAAAGCAGGGGAACAAAGGGGGAAAAGAATGTTCTGGAAGCCTTTGGCTTAGAGGTCACCGAGAGGAGAACAAGAGGCTATATTTGTGAGAGAGAGTAAAATGAAACCCACGAAAGAACATTCTTGTCCTATTATCTATCTCCAAACAGTCTATATTTGAAATATACCCCAAAGATGAACCCAGAATTTCTCGAGGTAAAAATAACGGGTGCGGGGTTAGGTAGCACAGGCAACGCTTGAGAATACCTTCTTCATTTTTTTTTTTTTGTTCCTTTTCTTTTCTTTTCTTTTTCAATCTAAGCAAAGTTGACTTAGGACTTAAAAGTTATGTAACTTCCACCAAGGAATATGATACTGGTAAAAGCTCTTTGAGGCAAGTGGAAAATCGGTTAAATAGGTAATCGCAACAAAACCTTTTGACTTCAGCCCAGAGCAGTCGCTCCCAGGTGAGGGTTTATCTCCAAGCAGGATTAGGAAACCTGACTTCCCGACTCCAGGGCGTCTGTCTTCCAAAACATAATCAGTTCCTGAAGACTGGAGTGCGCTGATCTCTTTCTGAAGGCGATGGAACCTTGTGTATTTGACAGAATGTTTTGATTCCTTCTTGTATGGAGTGAGGAACACGGGCGCTGGTCTCATGAACACCATGCTTTTCTTCTCCAGCTCAGCGTTTGACTCCTTAGACCTTCCACTGGAAACACCTCGGGTTTGGAGAATAGGGCAGATAAACAAACATCTTTACGATAAAAGATAGAAATTACTTACAACTACTGGGCCAGCCTACAGGACAGACTACTTTGAACTGAGTGCCCTGAAACAAGAACAAGTGGGGATCAGATTTTTTTTTTTTGATATTTTTAAATTTACATTTCAAATGTTATTCCCTTTCCTGGTTTCCCGGCCATAAGCCCACCTTATCCCATCCCCTCCTGTTCTTCAGGGAGGGTGTTCCCCCTCCCCAACCAACCCCCCTCCCACATTCCCCTGCACTGGGGGTCCAACCTTGGCAGGACCAAGGGATGTTCCTTCCTCTGGTGCCCCAACAAGGCCATTCTCTGCTACATATGCAGATGGAGCCATGGGTCAGTCCATGTGTAGTCTTTGGGTAGTGCTTTAGTCCCTGGAAGCTCTGGTTGGTTGGTATTTGTTGTTGTAAAAATATAAAAATAAAAAAAAAGGTATAGTTATCTTTTACCCCGCTAGGTCCGCAACATGGTGCTCCAAGATATCTGCTAGGTATCCTGGCGGAAACACATCCCAGCCACACACTTTCCTACACTCAAACCCTCACATAAAAGAACACACAACACAATAATCTTTGACCCAATTGGTAAGATATAATTGCCCACTTAAACATACAAAGCCCGGTACCATCCATCCCTTAGGAACATTGATACCTGTAGATACACAGAGCAGAATCTTAACATCACCTGCCATGGCTTCTCCCCCTCTCCTCTCTCCTGTCTTTCCTCTCTGTTCTAGTCTCCTCCTCTTTCTTCAAACTTCTCTCCCGCCCATCCTTCCTTCTCCTCCAATGACAGGCCTCCTTCTATCTTGTACCTGCCCCTCACCTGTACTTTACAAATTCAATGGGGAGGTGGTTCTGGTGAAGTTACCTGAGTTCCGAGTAAGTGACTAGGCAGCTGTCCTGGGGCAGTGGAATTAGCATCAAAAATACAGATAACTCCAGGGCAAACCACAACAGGTATTGTTGTTCTTATGGGGTTGCAAGCCCCTTCAGCTCTTTCAATCCTTCCTCTAATTCACCCAAAGGGGGTCCCTTTCTCAGTTCAGTGGTTTGCTGCTAGCATTCACCTCTGTATTTGACATGCTCTGGTTGTATCTCTCAGGAGATGCACTTTTTAGCTTCATCAATCTTATCTAGCTTGATGGCTGTATATACATGGGCCACATGTGTGGGGCAGGCTCTGAATGGGCATGCCTTCAGTCTCTGCTCTAAACTTTGCCTCTAATCACCTCCAATGGATATTTTTGTTCCCCCTTTTAAGAAGGAGTGAAAGCATCTGCATTTTGGTCATCCTTCTTCTTGAGTTTCCTGTGGTCTGTGGATTGCATCTTGGGTATTTTTAGCTTCTTGGGCTAATATCCACTAATCAATGAGTGCATACCATGCGTTTTTTTCTGTGATTGGTATAACTCACTCAGGATGATATTTTCCAGTTCCATCCATTTGCCTATAAATTTCATAAAGTCATTGTTTTTGACAGCTGAGTAATATTCTATTGTGTAGATGTACCACATTTTCTGTATCCATTCCTCTGTTGAAGGGTATCTGGGTTCTTTCCAGATTCTGGCTATTATAAATAAGGCTGCTATAAACATAGTGGAGCATGTGTCTTTGTTATATGTTGGGGCATCTTTTGGGTATATGCCCAAGAGAGGTATAGCTGGGTCCTCAGATAGTGCAATGTCCAATTTTCTGAGGAACCTCCAGACTGATTTCCAGAATGGTTGTACCAGTCTGCAATCCCACCAACAATAGAGGAGTGTTCCTCTTTCTCCACATCCTCGCCAGCATTTGCTGTCACCTGAGTTTTTGATCTTAGCCATTCTGACTGGTGTGAGGTGGAATCTCAGGGTTGTTTTGATTTGCATTTCCCTGATGACTAAGGATGTTGAACATTTCTTTAGGTGTTTCTCAACTATTCACTATTCCTCAGCTGAGAATTTTTTGTTTAGCTCTGAACCCCATTTTTAATAGGGTTATTTGTCTCCCTGCGGTCTAACTTCTTGAGTTCTTTGTATATTTTGGATATTAGCCCTCTATCAGATGTAGGATTGGTAAAGATCTTTTCCCAATATGTTGGTTGCCATTTTGTCCTAATGACAGTGTCCTGTGCCTTACAGAAGCTTTGCAGTTTTATGAGATCCCATTTGTCAATTCTTGATCTTAGAGCATAAGCCATTGGTGTTTTGTTCAGGAAATTTTCCCCAATGCCCACGTGTTTGTGATTCTTCCCCACCTTTTTTTTTTCTATTAGTTCAAGTGTATCTGATTTGATGTGGAGGTCCTTGATCCACTTGGACATGGTGATAACAATGGATTGATTTGCATTCTTCTATAAGCTGACCTCCAGTTGAACCAGCACCATTTGTTAAAAATTCTCTTTTTTTCCATTGGATGGTTTTAGCTCCTTTGTCAAAGATCAAGTGAACATAGGTGTGTGGGTTCATTTCTGGGTCTTCAATTCTATTCCATTATCTACTTGCCGGTCTCTGTACCAATACCATACAGTTTTTATCACTACTGCTCTGAAATACTGCTTGCGGTCAGGGATGGTGATTCCACAGAAGTTCTTTTATTGTTGAGTATAGTTTTCACTATCCTGGGTTTTTTGTTATTCCAAATGAATTTGCAAATTGCTCTTCTTACCTCTATACAGAATTGAGTAAGAATTTTCATGGGGATTGCATTGAATCTGTAGATCGCTTTTGTCAAAATGGCCATTTTTACTATATTAATCCTGCCAATCCATGAGCATAGGAAATCTTTCCATCTTCTGAGATCTTCTTCAATCTTTATCTTCAGAGACTTGAAGTTCTTGTCATACAGATCTTTCACTTCCTTGGTTAAAGTCAAACCAAGATATTTTATATTATTTGAGACTATTGTGAAGGGTATCATTTCCCTAATTTCTTTCTCAGCCTGTTTATCCTTTAAGTAGAGGAAGGCTACTAATTTTTTAGAGTTAATTTTATACCCAGATACTTTGCTGAAGTTGTTTATCAGGTTTAGTAGTTCTTTGGTGGAACTTTTGGTGTCACATAAGTATACTAACATATCATCTGCAAATAATGATATATTGACTTCTTCCCTTCCAATTTGTATCCCTTTGACTTCCTTTCATTGTCTGATTGTTCTGGCTAGGACTTTGAGTACTCTATTGAATAAGTAGGGAAAGAGTGGGCAGCCTTGTCTAGTCCCTGGTTTTAGTGGGATTCCTTCAAGTGTCCCTCCATTTATTTTGATGTTAGCTTCTGGTTTGCTGTATATTGCTTTTACTATGTTTAGGTATGGGCCTTGAATTCCTGATCTTTCCAGGACTTTTATCATGAAGGGGTGTTGAATTTTGTCAGATATTTTCTCAGCATCTAAGAAAATGATCATGTGTGGTTCTTACCTTTGAGTTTGTTTATATAGTGGATTGCATTGATGGATTTTCATATATTAAACCATCCCTGCATCCCTGGGATGAAGCCTACTTGATCATGATGGATGATCGTTTTGATGTGTTCTTGGATTCGGTTTGCAAGAATTTTATTGAGTATTTTTGTGTCGATATTCATAAGGGAAATTGGTCTGAAGTTCTCTTTCTTTGTTGGATCTTTCTGTGGTTTAGGTATAAGTAATTAGGGCTTCATAGAAGGAATTTGGTAGTGCTCCATCTGTTTCTATTTTGTGGAATAGTTTGGACAATATTGGTGTGAGGTCTTCTATGATGGTCTGACAGAATTCTGCACTAAACCCATCTGGTCCTAGGCTCTTTTTGGTTGAGAGACCTTTAATAACTGCTTCTATTTCTTTAGGAGTTATGGGGTTGTTTAGATGCCTTATTTGTTCCTGATTTAACTTTGGTAACTGGTATCTGTCTAGAAAATCCATTTCCTCCAGATTTTCCAGTTTTGTTGAATATAGGCTTTTGTAGTAGGATCTGATGATTTTTTTGAATTTCCTCAGATTCTGTTGTTATGTCTCCCTTTTCATTTCTGGTTTTGCTAATTTGGATACACTCTCTGTGACCTCTGGTTAGTCTGGCTAAAGGTTTACTTATCTTGTTGATTTTCTCAAAGAACCAGCTCCTGGTTTTGTTGATTCTTTGTATAGTCCTTTTCATTTCTACTTGGTTGATTTCAACCCTGAGCTTGGTTATATCCTGCCTTCTACTCCTCTTGGGTGTATTTGTTTCTTTTTGTTCTAGAGCTTTTAGGAGTGCTGTCAAGCTACTGATAGATACTCCCTCCTGTTACTTTTTGCAGGCACTCAGAGCTATGAGTTTTTCTCTTAGCACTGCTTTCATTGTGTCTCATAAGTTTGGGTATGTTGTACCTTCATTTTCATTAAATTCTAAGAAGTCTTTATTTTTTCTTTATATTTTCCTTGACCAAGTTGTCATTAAGTAGAGCTTTGTTCAATTTCCAAGTGTATGTGGGTTTTCTGTTGATATTATTGAAATTATTATTATTATTGTTATTGAAGACCAGCCTTAGTCCGTGGTAATCTGAGTGGTGATCTGATAGGATGCATGTGATTATTTCTAACTTCCTGTATCTGTTGAGGCCTGTTTTGTGACCAATTATATGGTCAATTTTGGAGAAGGTACTATGAGGTGCTGAGAAGAAATTATATCCTTTTGTTTTAGGATGGAATGTTCTATAAATATCTGTTAAATCCATTTAGTTCATAACTTCTGGTAGTTTCTCTATGTCTCTGTTTAATTTCTGTTTCCATGATTTGTCCATTGATGAGAGTGGGGTGTTGAAATCTCCTACTATTATTGTGTGAGGTGCAATGTGTGATTTGAGCTTTAGTAAGGTTTCTTTTATGAATGTATGTGTCCTTGCATTTGGAGCATAGATATTTAGAATTGAGAGTTCATCTTGGTGGATTTTTCCTTTGATGAATATGAAGTGTCCTTCCTTATCTTTTTTGATGACTTTTGGTTGAAAGTCAATTTTATTTGATATTAGAATGGCAACTCCAGCTTGTTTCTTCGGACCATTTTCTTGGAAAGTTGTTTTCCAGCCATTTACTCTGAGGTAGTGTCTGTCTTTGTCTCTGAGGTGTGTTTCCTGCATGCAGCAAAATGCTGGGTCCTCTTTTCATATGCAGCCTGTTAGTCTATGTCTTTTTATTGGCAAATTGAGTCCGTTGATCATTTCAGTATTTCTTATCTCTTTAACTGGTGTGCTGAGAATGGGTGGCTGATTACCCTGTTGGTATTACCAGAAGTATTAAGGTCAGAGCCTGCCCTGACATCCCTAACGAACTTGCTTCAGCCACCTGTCCCTGATAGACCAATTTGACTAACGGGGGAGGGGGATCTCTGACCTCCACATACAAGCCATGACAAGTACATACCCACTCCCACAAATAAATAAATAAATAAATAAATAAATAATAAAATTTAAAATACAATAAAATAGAGAAGCACATACTCAACTTGTTCAGACAAACTGGTTGTTACCTAACAATTATAAAATTTTCTGAAGTTTAGCAACAAACTCTTTGGCAAAGTGAAGAGATGCAGGTGATCCCATAACAAAGGGTTTAAGCAAAGGAAGGTGAGCTGCCTGCTGCCCCAAGACTCCAAACCCAGCTACTGGGGATGCCAAGGAAGGTAGATCAAAAGTCCAAGGACAGTCTGATCTACACAGAGTCCAAGGCCAACCTGGGCAACAGAGAGTCTTAGACCAATGTGGACCACTTAGTAAGGCACCATCTAAATATAAAATGTGAAAAGAGACCCTCAATTCTAGGTGCTGAGCTGAATGAGCCCCCACCCAGCAAAGTACTGTGATTTAAGGATTACCAACAAGGATGACGAGTGAGATGGATCAAAGTCCATCAAACAGGGGATCATGTGTTGCTTTAATAGTACTTCAATTAGGCAAGAGAAAATTGTTCGTATTAAGACAATTCTTCACGTCAGACCCAGACGATTTTATAACTAGGAAACAATGAAGGAAAGAGCCCATGTCTGGCTATCCAAGATAATCACTCTTTCCAGAGAGGGGATGATTTAGTAAGTGTGGATGCCTCTTGGCTTGGGTCATACACAAACCCCTCTTTCAATAATGTACTCAACAGCTTTGATTCCTCTTAATAATGCACATGACAGCACATGCTATATATACCCACACTTCCCTGAACAATGGTCCTAGCATCCTATTAGCAGTCTAGGGCCCCTGCCTGCATGTGCCACCCCACTCTGAACAGTGTATTGAATATGTCCCTCCTCTGCTTGCCGACAATCAAACTTAGATTCTATCCAATGGTCCTCTCCTTTTGTATAGGTACAAGACCAGAAGACAGCGGTTGTTACACACCCTTCCCGTCCTGTGGCTCTTCTATCATTTTCACCCCATCTTGTGAGACGTTGCTTGAAGTTTGGATGTGGGTTTGTGGGGAGTGAGTTAACACAGATGCCGTATTCCTTCCCCTTGAAGGAAGAACGGTAGAGCCTTTGGGACTTAGGTTTAGACGAGGTCATAGAGCATGGACAATAGGATTATCATTACCAGGAGAAGCAAATAGAATCTGTCAGTCTGTCTAGCCATTATCCATCGCATTTCCACCTACCCATCTCCTCCCTACTTTCCCATTCCGCCATGTAAGGACCCAGCAAGAGGGCAGCCATGAGCACAGTAGGAAGAAGACCCACCATTATCAGGAACCAAATGCACTGGTGTCTTGATCCTGAACTTGCCAGTCTCCAAAGTATAAGAGATAAATATCTATATTTAAGCCCTGCCCCCCCATCTGTTGTCCTGTCAGCCCCTGTAGACCATGTGAGATCTCTATACCAAACAACAGATCAGTGCCCATTACACCAGTGGGGCAGGAACAGAATTAAATATAAAAAGTACCTTATGCCACTGACTAACTTACTCTTTCGCTGCTGATGCCTGACCTTATTTAAGTTACTACTCTATGGGTAGGTATGCAAGAGAAAAGTGAATCTCCTTGTATGGCATATAAATGTATCATTGCAAGTAATGTTTTTAAAACTATGAAGCAAACAAAGTAGAGAAAGCAATAAAATGTTTCACAAAATAGCTGAAGGAAGATAGAGTGACTAGCACCAAGCTTTATGCATTTGGAAAGCCTATGAGCTGGAGCAGGGTAAGCCTGGGGAGGGGACAATGACTAGGATAGAAGGGGACATAGGGCCAAGTCCCTGAAGGTACTAGAGCTTGTTACATACGTGTTGTTGGAGCTCCTAGAGATCATGCCACAGGGGCAATCAGAGCTGACCCAACATTAGCAGTGGAAACCCCAGTGGTCAGGAGTTGAAGCAGTAAGATCCAGTTCCCAGTTCCCAGTCCCAGAAAAGAAAAGGGGCACTTGGACTCAGACATAGTAGTTGTAAAGATAACAAGAAACCCATGGAATTTGTGGTGTGTTTATTGTACTTGCTGGAAGGAGAAAGAAAAGAAAAGACCCAAGAGTGACTCTGGAATCTTCAGCATGAGTAGTTCAGCGAATGAGTTGTTACATCCTGTCTTGGTTAACCTTGGTTGTCAATTTCACTGGCTCTGAACCCAACTAAGAGATAAGCTGATGGGAACGCATATATGGGTTTTTGTTTCTGTTTTTTGTTTTTTTGGTTTGTTTGGGTTTTTTGTTTGTTTGTTTGTTTGTTTTTTGAATCAAGATACTCGACTTGGGAGGAGCCACCCTAAATATGGATGGTACACCTTCTGGGATGTTGCTTCTTCCCCCACTTTCCTGCACATCTCAATTCTGAGTTCATTCACCCCGTTAGTATGCTCATCCATACTGTTTGCACCTACCCTCTTACAACCACCACACCTCCCAAACCTACCACTGTGTTCCTTAGCTGGTATCAGAACCCAGCTTCTTTGAATTTCCAAAATGAGCTGAAGACCAGTGGCTTCTCCGAGAATCTTGCCGGCCTGACAACACCAGGTTAAGATCGCTAATGCAGCCAATGACTTAAGTATTGAGCGTTTACTGTCATGGTTCTCAACCTGTGGGTCGCGACCCCGACAAAGGTCGCATAACAGATACCCTGCGTGTCGGATACTTCCATTACATCACAATTCACAACAGTAGCAAAAGCTAGCGCTGTAAAATAGCAAGAAACTCATTTTGCAACAATGAAGATTGCAGCCGTTAGGAAGGCTGAGAACCACTGGCTTACTAGGTTCTCAACCTCTTACGTGTAAAAACAGTCTAACAGTCCCCCTTTAGCACAAGTGCATCACAAATTCTACAGGTTTCTTTCCCCTGAGCGACGGTTCCAGGTTGCATAAGGAGAAGAGCAGGCTGAGCAAATCATGGAGAGCAAGCTGGTAAGTAGAATTCCTCCGCTGCCTCCGCTTCAGTTCCTGCTTCTAGTCCTGAATTCCTGCCCTCATTGCCCTCCGTGAGGAACTGCAACCTGTAAATTGAAATAAACTCTTTTCTTTCCAAGTTTCCTTGGTTATTATGATCTTTTATGACAGCAACGAAAACCTAAGTAGGACATACTGTGCTAACCCTCGAGAGGACTAATTTAGATAAATCACATAGTGAGCCCTACTGGTAACCTTGGTAGTGCGGAAGGCAACTTGTCACTTGGCATTGTGTACACTGGTTACAGTATATCAGAGGAATTGCCAACCCTGAAACAGGAACAGGTTAAGCAAACCTGACGGAATTCCAGAGAATCTAGTTAAAAACTACCTTAAAGGTAGCACCCCCACCCCCATCCTACAAAAGCTTTGTGCAAAAGTGAAAATTACAGGTCTTAGAAGTCTTTCCAGAAGTCTAAGATCAGTGATGTCCATGAGCAAAGACATTTTACGAGTCACTGACTGGGCACAGAGATATAACTTCCAAGTACAAAAGAAACAGAAGAGAAACGAGCACAGAGGCTAAACCTGAAAGGGAGGCTTCCTTAAACTTTATTGCATTAATTTAATTCTATTCCTGGGAATAATAGAAAATGACTCTAAGGCAATTTCTTTTTCTCCTTTCCAGAAAAATCCAAGTGATTGTGTTTTTGATTGGTAAAAGGAAGGTGTGAGAATCACCATGAGGAATTTATAAAATATAAAACATATAAAGGGGAACTTTTCCTGAAGAGGGAAAAATTTAGAATCTTTGTAGAAACCCATGCTCACCAGAGGCACCACTAGATTAATGGAGACAGGGGTTATTATTATTATTTTTGACAAAAAAAACTTAGAGTGTACATTAAAATGGAAATCCAAGAAGGAAGATACTCGATGATAAGTAAGAGCTCAGTGATAGATTGTGTAACCCTGAATGCATTTATGTTCATCCATCTTGTGGTTCCTTGTGGAATTGTGAGGTGTGGGAGGTGGACTCTTTGAAACAAATGATGTGCCTGTGCATGTGTGTGGTGAAAATTCTGTGCCTCTCTTTAAAATATGTGCAGCTTCTAAATAGAAAACACAGCCCTCCTCTATTCAGAGAAACTATGGTGAGTCAAAGGAATTAGCTAATAAAAGCAAGCCTGGGGTGGGGGGGGATGGGGAAGGGAGGACTGGAGAGATGACCCAGTGGTTAACAGCCACCACTGATTTTTTTTTCAGGGACCAAGGTTTGATTTCCTGCACTCACATTGCGAATCACGACCATCTGTTGCCTCCAATTCTGGGGATTCTGACTTCCCTGTTGTCTGTGGGCATCCACACTCATGTGTATACCCCCCCCCCACACACACAGAGCTTTTAAAAGTTCATCAGTACAGAGGGATCTATAAACAAATATTTTAATATAATTTGATTCAGATAAATTCTACTTTTCTTAAAACTATTGTATTGTAAATTTTTTCTCCTTCTACCAGTATTTTGATACAATGATGTTAAATGGTAAGCATGGGATATTTTCAATAGTTAAAAGATAAAATGTTATACATTTGCAATAATAACATACATAGGCTACATTGTAAAAAGTAAATAACAAACATAGGCTACATTGTAAAAAGATGTCAGACTCTGCAACCTCTGTTTGGTTTCATTTTGACCTTTTGCCTTGTGGTACTGGACACTGGTTTCTCCTGCTATGCACCTCCGTGGCTGTGATGACAAGCCACTGATTTCTCTACCCCAGCAAACATGAGCCTTACTACCCTGAGCCTCTTCCTTTGGCGCTCTCTGGTAGAACATCTTCCCGATTTCCATAGTTCTCTCATTATGCTTCTTCCCCTTGCAACCCACAGACTCTGAGAAGGCTTCCAGTGCTACACTATCCCCAGAATATCTCTTTTGTTTTCAAATACAAAGTCTTAGATTTCCTAAGGAGCAAATAAATATGAATATCTCACTATCAATTGACTCCAACTACCAAAATTATGATCCGCTTCTCTCCCAAACTAGGTCTTCTGTTTTCTATGTATTCAAGTGAACAGCCACGAGCCAAATGTTTCTGTGCTGTGCAGGGAGAGCTGCTCTCTCGATACGAAAAGGTGAGGATGCTCACTTGTTTCTCCTGATCACTTGTGACCTGTCAGGAGTCGCAAATCCAAACATCTAAATACCAAAGTTGGCACAATGCAGATGTGCCGAGCTAGTACTGAGAATAAAGAATTCACTGGGTACAATGGCACACACCTTCAATGTTACCACTTGGGAAGAAAAGACAGATGCATTTCTATGAATTATAGACCAGCTTGATGTGCATAGTGAGTTCTTGGCTAACCAGGAGTACACGGTGATACCCTGCCTTAAAAACAAAAAACAAAAACAAACAAAAGTAATAATGAAGGATTGATGATGAGTGACTAAGGAATAATGGATGATGGGTGCCCAGCCAATGCATGCTCAGTAGTTTGGTCTGCAGTCTGGATGTAGTGATTAACGTTCTGACTTGTGGTTTTAGCCTATATATTTAGATATATTAATGAGTTGAAGAAAATGTTGTAAACTTACTTTAACAAGTATAATGATATTCTGAGTATAATACATGTACTATATATTGGTGTTAAGTATATACGTATGTACGTCAGTAAAGAGAAGGCCGCATGAATCACTAGTGATGGGTATGACATCAAGACTTGCTAAACAGGTTCAACAATTCTACCACAGCATATACATCCATTCAAAATTCATCTGAAAGGGTGTAAAGATGTTCACTGTCATGTCACTTACAATGATGGGTCCTTGGAAAGCACCCATCCTTCAGACCTGGAAGAACTGACAATTAAAATCATGGCAGGGGCATAGTATGAAACAGTATACAGCTGTTCACAGTGTGCTCAGAGCATACAAAACAAGTAATTGGGAGCTTGGCCCCTCCTTTCCAGAGTCGATGGTGCAGGAGAAAGAGGAGAATGAGTTAGCTTGGCATCTCTAGTCATCCCTAGTTTGTGCTTAAGACAAATGAGTGGAGAGATAGAAACTGCTATGTTTCCAATTTACCCTTTATCTTGAAGAGTTGTTAAGAAACCAGAGCAAGCCAAGGCTTCAGATCAAAGATCTCTATCTGCAGCTGAAAATCACTTGGACGGGTGGTCATGTCTCATCTCACTATGACCATGAAATTCCTGTTTATCACTACAAACTCAGTTCTTGGAGAAGACCTGACTAGTATCTACCTTCCTCACAATGTATCAGTATGTATCCCTCAGCCTAACCGTGTACCCACCATACAGAATCGGAGGCTTGGGGAAATGTTCAAAATGCTCTGAGTATTGGATTTCTTAGTGATGCTCTCTAGCTTGATAACTCTGAATCTCTGTAGTTGTATGGCCCAGGGCAAGTTATTGAATCTTCCAAGCCAGGGGATTTTCTCTCTAAAGTGAGTCGATGCCTGTAGTAGGGCGCTTCACATGCGTGTTAGCAGAATGACAGATAGTTGGATTAAAACCCACACCTTCATAAATATCAATGAATATTTGTTATTAAGCATCCTGTGACATGAACTAGACTTGTATTGCTTTTACTTCAAGTAATAAGCCAAGCCCACTTAGCATTTGCTGATAAAGATAACATGTATTTGTGGATGGTGCTTTCCTCACTACACACACACACACACACACACACACACACACACACACTGTAGATCAGTTGTAGAACAAATGGAGCCTTAATAAAAAGTCATATTATGGATCATATGCCATTTTATAATCATTTACTTTTTGGCCCATGCACTAACCCTTATGTTATCTCTACTCTCTAATGTTTTAAGCAATGGGTATAACTTGATCACTTTAAAAGTCAGGAATACAATAATTTTAAAAAAAATTAATTCCAATGCCTATACTACCATGTTAATCATCAATTTAAAATATTTAATTGACACACCATAAATATATATTTGTAGGATACAGCGTGATATTTTAATGTGTGTATATAAGATGGATATATAATGATTAGGGCAAAATTATAGGTATGTCCATTATCTCAAATATTTATTATTTCTTTACAAATAGAAATTTTAATAGATTATGATATAACTATGTTTGAATTTTTCTATTTTATAATATACTTAAATATCACAAAATACTCTATACATACAACTATTGCACACAAATAAAATCAATATAAAGATATAGATTGAGAGAGGAGGGCCCAGGAACAGCAGGTCCACTGCGTCTGAGACACCGCACCTGAAGGGACCGACCGGATAAACAGTTCTCTGCACCCAAATCCCGTGGGAGGGAGAGCTAAACCTTCAGAGAGGCGGACACGCCTGGGAAACCAGAAGAGACTGCACGCTGCACGCAGTTCTGACCCCAGAGGAAAACAAAAGCTCTCTGGAACCCGGGTGCACGGAACCTCCCGGGAAGGGCGGCGCAGATCTTCCTGGTTGCTGAGGCCGCGGAGAGCTCATAGACAACACCCCGCGAGCAAACTTGAGCCTGGGGACCACAGGTAAGACAAACTTTTCTACTAAAAACGACTTGCCTGGTGAACTCAAGACACAGGCTCACAGGAACAGCTGAAGACCTGTAGAGAGGAAAAACTACACGTCCGAAAGCAGAACACTCTGTCCCCATAACTGGCTGAAAGAAAACAGGAAAACAGGTCTACAGCACTCCTGAAACACAGGTTTATAAGACAGTCTAGCAACTGTCAGAAATAGCAGAACAAAGTAACACTAGAGATAATCTGATGGCGAGAGGCAAGCGCAGGAACCCAAGCAACAGAAACCAAGACTACATGGCATCATCGGAGCCCAATTCTCCCACCAAAGCAAACACGGAATATCCAAACACACCAGAAAAGCAAGATCTAGTTTCAAAATCATATTTGATCATGATGTTGGAGGACTTCAAGAAAGACATGAAGAACTCCCTTAGAGAAACACAGGAAAACATAAATAAACAAGTAGAAGCCTACAGAGAGGAATCTCAAAAATTCCTAAAAGAATTCCAGGAAAATATAAATAAACAAGTAGAAGCCCATAGAGAGGAGTCACAAAAATCCCTAAAAGAATTCCAGGAAAACATAAATAAACAAGTAGAAGCCCATAGAGAGGAGTCACAAAAATCCCTGAAAGAATTCCAGGAAAACACAATCAAACAGTTGAAGGAATTAAAAATGGAAATAGAAGCAATCAAGAAAGAACACATGGAAACAACCCTGGATATAGACAACCAAAAGAAGAGACAAGGAGCTGTAGATACAAGCTTCACCAACAGAATACAAGAGATGGAAGAGAGAATCTCAGGAGCAGAAGATTCCATAGAAATCATTGACTCAACTGTCAAAGATAATGTAAAGCGAAAAGCTACTGGTCCAAAAACATACAGGAAATCCAGGACTCAATGAGAAGATCAAACCTAAGGATAATAGGTATAGAAGAGAGTGAAGACTCCCAGCTCAAAGGACGAGTAAATATCTTCAACAAAATCATAGAAGAAAACTTCCCTAACCTAAAAAAGAGATACCCATAGGCATACAAGAAAGCCTACAGAACTCCAAATAGATTGGACCAGAAAAGAAACACCTCCCGTCACATAATAGTCAAAACACCAAATGCAAAAAATAAAGAAAGAATATTAAAAGCAGTAAGGGAAAAAGGTCAAGTAACATATAAACGCAGACCTATCAGAATCACACCAGACTTTTTGCCAGAAACTATGAAGGCCAGAAGATCCTGGACTGATGTCATACAGACCCTAAGAGAACACAAATGCCAGCCCAGGTTACTGTATCCCTGCAAAACTCTAATCAACATAGATGGAGAAACCAAGATATTCCATGACAAAAACCAAATTTATACAATATCTTTCTACAAATCCAGCACTACAAAAAGGATAATAAATGGTAAAGCCCAACATAAGGAGGCAAGCTATACCCTAGAAGAAGCAAGAAACTAATCGCCTTGGCAACAAAAACAAAGAGAAGAAAAGCACAAAACATAACCTCATCCAAATATGAATACAACCGAAGCAATAATCACTATTCCTTAATATCTCTCAACATCAATGGCCTCAACTCCCCAATAAAAGACACAGATTAACAAACTGGATACATGAAGAGGACCCTGCATTCTGCTGCCTACAGGAAACACACCTCAGAGACAAAGACAGACACTACCTCAGAGTGAAAGGCTGGAAAACGACTTTCAAGCAAATGGTCAGAAGAAGCAAGCTGGAGTAGCCATTCTAATATCAGATAAAATCAATTTTCAACTAAAAGTCATCAAAAAAGATAAGGAAGGACACTTCATATTCATCAAAGGAAAAATCCACCAAGATGAACTCTCAATCCTAAATATCTATGCCCCAAATACAAGGGCACCTACATACGTAAAAGAAACCTTACTGAAGCTCAAAACACACATTGCACCTCACACAATAATAGTAGGAGATTTCAACACCCCACTCACATCAATGGACAGATCATGGAAACAGAAATTAAACAGAGACGTAGACAGACTAAGAGAGGTCATGAGCCAAATGGACTTAACGGATATTTATAGAACGTTCTACCCTAAAACAAAAGGATATACCTTCTTCTCAGCTCCTCATGGTACTTTTCTCCAAAATTGACCATATAATTGGTCAAAAACGGCCTCAACAGGTACAGAAAGATAGAAATAATCCCATGCGTGCTATCGGACCACCACGGCCTAAAGCTGGTCTTCAATAACAATAAGGGAAGAATGCCCACATATACGTGGAAATTGAACAATGCTCTACTCAATGATAACCTGGTCAAGGAAGAAATAAAGAAAGAAATTAAAAACTTTTTAGAATTTAATGAAAATGAAGGTACAACATACCCAAACTTATGGGACACAATGAAAGCTGTGCTAAGAGGAAAACTCATAGCGCTGAGTGCCTACAGAAGGAAACAGGAAAGAGCATATGTCAGCAGCTTGACAGCACACCTAAAAGCTCTAGAACAAAAAGAAGCAAATACACCCAGGAGGAGTAGAAGGCAGGAAATAATCAAACTCAGAGCCGAAATCAACCAAGTAGAAACAAAAAGGACCATAGAAAGAATCAACAGAACCAAAAGTTGGTTCTTTGAGAAAATCAACAAGATAGATAAACCCTTGGCCAGACTAACGAGAGGACACAGAGAGTGTGTCCAAATTAACAAAATCAGAAATGAAAAGGGAGACATAACTACAGATTCAGAGGAAATTCAAAAAATCATCAGATCTTACTATAAAAGCCTATATTCAACAAAACTTGAAAATCTGCAGGAAATGGACAATTTCCTAGACAGATACCAGGTACCGAAGTTAAATCAGGAACAGATAAACCAGTTAAACAACCCCCATAACTCCTAAGGAAATAGAAGAAGTCATTAAAGGTCTCCCAACCAAAAAGAGCCCAGGTCCAGACGGGTTTAGTGCAGAATTCTATCAGACCTTCATAGAAGACCTCGTTACCAATATTATCAAACTATTCCACAAAATTGAAACAGATGGAGCACTACGAATTCCTTCTATGAAGCCACAATTACTCTTATACCTAAACCACACAAAAGACCCAACAAAAAGAAAGAGAACTTCAGACCAATTTCCCTTATGAATATCGATGCAAAAATACTCAATAAAATTCTGGCAAACCGAATCCAAGAGCACATCAAAACAATCATCCACCATGATCAAGTAGGCTTCATCCCAGGCATGCAGGGATGGTTCAATATTCGGAAAACCATCAACGTGATCCATTATATAAACAAACTGAAAGAACAAAACCACATGATCATTTCATTAGATGCTGAGAAAGCATTTGACAAAATTCAACACCCCTTCATGATAAAAGTCCTGGAAAGAATAGGAATTCAAGGCCCATACCTAAACATAGTAAAAGCCATATACAGCAAACCAGTTGCTAACATTAAACTAAATGGAGAGAAACTTGAAGCAATCCCACTAAAATCAGGGACTAGACAAGGCTGCCCACTCTCTCCCTACTTATTCAATATAGTTCTTGAAGTTCTAGCCAGAGCAATAAGACAACAAAAGGAGGTCAAGGGGATACAGATCGGAAAAGAAGAAGTCAAAATATCACTATTTGCAGATGATATGATAGTATATTTAAGTGATCCCAAAAATTCCACCAGAGAACTACTAAAGCTGATAGACAACTTCAGCAAAGTGGCTGGGTATAAAATTAACTCAAATAAATCAGTAGCCTTCCTCTACACAAAAGAGAAACAGGCCGAGAAAGAAATTAGGGAAATGACACCCTTCATAATAGATCCAAATAATATAAAAAGTACCTGGGTGACTTTAACCAAGCAAGGAAAGATCTGTACAATAAGAACTTCAAGACTCTGAAGAAAAGAAATTGAAGAAGATCTCAGAAGATGGAAAGATCTCCCATGCTCATGGATTATGCAGGATTAATATAGTAAAAATGGCCATTCTACCAAAAAGCGATCTACAGATTCAATGCAATCCCCATCAAAATACCAATCCAATTCTTCAAAGAGTTAGACAGAACAATTTGCAAATTCATCTGGAATAACAAAAAACCCAGGATAGCTAAAACTATCCTCAACAATAAAAAAAGGACTTCAGGGGGAATCACTATCCCAGATCTCAAGCAGTATTACAGAGCAATAGTGATAAAAACTGCATGGTATTGGTACAGAGACAGACAGATAGACCAATGGAACAGAATTGAAGACCCAGAAATGAACCCACACACCTATGGGCACTTGATTTTTGACAGAGGAGCCAAAACCATCCAATGGAAAAAAGATAGCATTTTCAGCAAATGGTGCTGGTTCAACTGGAGGTCAACATGTAGAAGAATGCAGATCGATCCATGCTTATCACCCTGTACAAAGCTTAAGTCCAAGTGGATCAAGGACCTCCACATCAAACCAGATACACTCAAACTAATAGAAGAAAACCTAGGGAAGCATTTGGAACACATGGGCACTGGAAAAAAATTCCTGAACAAAACACCCATGGCTTATGCTCTAAGATCAAGAATCGACAAATGGGATCTCATAAAACTGCAAAGCTTCTGTAAGGCAAAGGACACTGTGGTTAGGACAAAACGGCAACCAACAGATTGGGAAAAGATCTTTACCAATCCTACAACAGATAGAGGCCTTATATCCAAAATATACAAAGAACTGAAGAAGTTAGACAGCAGGGAGGCAAATAACCCTATTAAAAAATGGGGTTCAGAGCTAAACAGAGAATTCACAGCTGAGGAATGCCGAATGGCTGAGAAACACCTAAAGAAATGTTCAACATCGTTAGTCATAAGGGAAATGCAAATCAAAACAACCCTGAGATTTCACCTCACACCAGTGAGAATGGCTAAGATCAAAAACTCAGGTGACAGCAAATGCTGGCGAGGATGTGGAGAAAGGGGAACACTCCTCCATTGTTGGTGGGGTTGCAGACTGCTACAACCATTCTGGAAATCAGTCTGGAGGTTCCTCAGAAAATTGGACATTGAACTGCCTGAGGATCCAGCTATACCTCTCCTGGGCATATACCCAAAAGATGCCCCAACATATAAAAAAGACACGTGCTCCACTATGTTCATCGCAGCCTTATTTATAATAGCCAGAATCTGGAAAGAACCCAGATGCCCTTCAACAGAGGAATGGATACAGAAAATGTGGTACATCTACACAATGGAATATTACTCAGCCATCAAAAACAATGACTTTGTGAAATTCGTAGGCAAATGGTTGGAACTGGAAACTATCATCCTGAGTGAGCTAACCCAATCACAGAAAGACATACATGGTATGTACTCATTGATAAGTGGCTATTAGCCCAAATGCTTGAATTACCCTAGATGCCTAGAACAAATGAAACTCAAGACGGATGATCAAAATGTGAATGCAGATCGCTCATGAGAGACACAGCCAGAATACAGCAAATACAGAGGCGTATGCCAGCAGGAAACCACTGAACTGAGAACAGGACCCCTGTTGAAGGAATCAGAGAAAGAACTGGAAGAGCTTGAAGGAGCTCGAGACCCCATATGTACAGCAATGCCAACCAACCAGAGTTTCCAGGGACAAAGCCACTACCCAAAGACTATACATGGACTGACCCTGGACTCTGACCTCCGAGGTTGCAATGAATAGCCTAGTAAGAGCACGAGTGGAAGGGAAGCCCTGGGTCCTGCTAAGACTGAACCCCTAGTGAACTAGACTGTTGGGGAGAGGGCAGCAATGGGGGAGGGGTGGGGGGAACACCCATAAGGAAGGGGAGGGGGAGGGGGGATGTTTGCCCGAAACCGGAAAGGGAATAACATTCAAATGTATATAAGAAATACTCAAGTTAATAATAATAAAAAAAAAAAAAAAAAAAAAGATATAGATTGAAAGTAGGTGATTTTTTTTGGAAACAGTCAAATAGTATATGTTTCGGGCTCTGTGTTCTATAGAAACATATGGACGTGCTCAGCTCACATATATTGTGAGCCGCACCTAAAAGTCTTTATGCAAATATAGTGAAGCATGTCTGATGTTTGAAAATCCAAAGCCAGGGGTTGGGGATTTAGCTCAGTGGTAGAGAGCTTGCCTAGAAAGCGCAAGGCCCTGGGTTCGGGTCCCCAGCTCCTAAAAAAAAGAAAATCCAAAGCCAATCTTCTTGGGATAAGATAGAATAAAATTTGCTGGAGACCATGACGAGAATCAGGGTCTTTCATGATCATTGTATATTTGAGAATTTCCTTCCGAAAAACCAGGAGAGATCGCCTGTCGGGGTGGTCCTGTTCACCAATTGGTTCCCCAATCTGTCAGTAAAGAAGCCATGAGCCAATTGCTGGGCAGAAGGGATAGGCAGGACTTCTAGGTCCCTCGAGGCAAGCCGACAGGGGGAGGAGAAACAGAGTTTACCGTGTTTCTGAGGGAAAAAGGTGGGATTTTGAACAGAGTGGCTCCTACAGACAGGCAGGCAGTCCGGGATGTTTAGCTGGGACTAGATGTAATCGAGTAACTAAAGTTGAGGGCAGGTGGAGAGGTGTGGAGCTAAGAGTATTGATAAGGGCACGCTTCTCCAGTGGGAGATAAGTAGCGCTCAACAATTGTATCAAAAGGCAAGTTGAAATTGAACAACTGTGTGTGTGTCTGTGTCTTTTATCCATGGATTCAAGGGAACCTGGGTGGGGGTGGGTAGCGCTGCCGTTCTGGAGCGTAGGTGGGCTAGCAAAGCTACACACAACAATAGCCACTTTGCTTTATGAGAACGCTGATTCCTTTCATTTTATAACTGACTTCTTCGGTGTGAGGGTTAGTAACCCCCAAATGGAATGTAGTGAAACTGTGGTGGGTGAAAGAGACTAGGGGCAAACAAGGCGGGAGACAGGATTTGTTTTCCTCTTTGCTGTTAAGTGGCGTTCATAAAATAATTTGAGGTAAACTAGTCAAAGATTTAAAAAGACGAGAACCAGAGGCTTAAGCAGAGGGCACTCCGTTTGTCTTTAGAGGCATCGCTGAGAAGCCTTAAGACTTTTTACACGTGATCCTCCCTTTGAACACGACCGGTTCTTCAAGTCCTTGAAAGAGAAAAGTCGCAAGGGAATGCAATTTCCACGAAGACTGTTTTCTGGGTACAGTGGTAGCTGTTGGCCTTTCTGTCATTCAGCTCTTCTAGAGTCCATGAGCAGCCAAGCTTACAGTACAGCAGTGTCTTTATGAAAGTGGGTGTGGCAAAAAGAACACCGCTCTAGTAAAGAACGCAGAATGGCAAATTTCTTAAAGGTGCATTGGTTTCTTAGTCTGCTTTCTATTGGTATGATAATTCATCCCCACGGCCAAAAGCAGCTTGGTGAACAAAGGATTGAGTGGGCCTATGTGTCCCAGTGAGAGTCTATCCTTGAGGAAAGCCAACAGGAACTCAAGCATAGCAGGATCCTAGATGGAGGAACTGGGCAGAACTCATGGAGGAATGCTGCTTATGGGCTTGCTCCCCTTTGCTTGCAATATATATATATATATATGTGTGTGTGTGTGTGTGTGTGTGTGTGTGTGTGTGTGTGTGTGTGTGTGTGTATTCCAGCTAAAATCACTTGTCTGGAGTCAGCATCACCCCAGTGGGTTGGGCCCTTCCATACCAACTATTACCAAGAACATGTTCTAGAGACTCTCCTACAGGCAATCTGATGGAGGTATTTTTTTTTTTAGTTGAGGATCCTCTTCTCAAAGGGCTCTAGCTTGTGTCACAATTACAAAACAAAACAAAAAATAAACAAACATACAAACAAAAAAGGAGCAAAAACAAAAACAAAAAAACCCTAACAAGGACAGTTTCTATGATGTGCCATGTCTTACTCAATGTCCTATTGATGTGAAGAGACATCATGATCAAGGCAACTCTTAGAAAGCATTTAATTGGAGTCTTCTTTCTTTAGAGTTCAGAGTTTAATCCATTATTGCTATGGTAGGGAGTATGGGTGACACACTGGCAGGAATGGTGTTAGAGAAGCAGCTCAGAGGTACTGATCTCCTGGCAAAGAGAGACTCAGGGTTTGGCATAGACTTTTGAAGTCTTAAAGCCCTTCCCCCAGTGACTCACTCTCTTCAAGAGGCTACACCTCCTAATCTTTCTTATCCTTTCAAGCAGTGCTACTCCTTGGTGACTCAAATATATGAGCCTATGGAGCTCCTCATGGTCAAACCCCAACACCACGTTTCAAACTACAGAATATTTTGGAACCAGCACTAAAACCGGGAAGAAATTTTGGCTCAAAATGTTGGCTTTTCATGTTTAAAGTTTTAAAATAACAACGAGGGATAGCAAGATGGCTCAGCGGGTAAAGGCGATTTGCCAGAAAGCCTGGTAACCATGGTGCAATCCCCAGAACCCACATAAAGGTAGAACAAGGCAACTGTCCCCACAAAGTTCACACACACACACACACACACACACACACACACACACACACACACATCAGGAACACATATGCATACAAATAAATATAGATGTTTTAAAATAAGAGGCTAAAATGACAACAGGCCAATGTTTCATTGAAAAGTATGTATACCAAAGTTGCAGAAAATAAATTTGTGTTGTTATTTTTTGGATAATTTTTTTCCCTGATGATCAAACTCACCTAGAGAGAAGGTAACAAAAAATGTTAACAGCATTCACTTTGGATGGCAAGCTAATGAATGAATTTTAATTTCTTCTTTACAATGACCATATCTGTCCCTGCTGCCATAAACAACGGTAAACAGAAGTTCCGTGCTCATGCTCTCTGGTATGATGTCTTCCAGGGAGGTTTCCTCTGGTTATTGGCTCTTGCTTTCTCCTGTCTCATCCTCAGCAGCAGACTCGGTCCTCATGTTCCCCAAGGATAACCCACATGGGACACTGTGGTTGAGCTAGCAAAGGGACTGCCGAGATGGAGGAGTCAGTGAAGTATTCCTACTCTTGACGTTTTATGTGATTATTTGAAAATGTATTTATTTATTTGTGTGCATGTGTGTGTGCCTGGAATAGGACCCCCTCTCTTTGTCTGTCACCCCCTCTGCCTATCTCTCTGTCTCTCTGTTTCTGTCTCTGTCTCTGTCACTGTCTCTCTCTGTCACTGTCTCTCTCTGTCTCTCTCTAAGTGTGTGTGTGTATATGTGTATGCATGTGTGTGTATGTGTGTATGTGTGTGCACATGTGTGTGCACGTGTGTGTATGTGCACATGTGTGTGTGCATGTGTGTGTGCATGTGTGTATGTGTGTGCACATGTGTGTGTGCATGTGTGTATGTGTGTGCACATGTGTGTGTGCGTGTGTGCGCGCGTGCACGCATGTGTGTGTGGTGGGTGTCCACTCAACCTTGTGAGGACATTCTACCTCTCTCATTCCACCTCCAGGTTCGATTCCCACAACATGTCTGTAACTCCACTTCGAATAATCTCCTAGCCTCCTCCGTCAGCACAGGGCATGTGCATGGCTCACAGACATGCGTGCAAACAAAAGACTCACGTACATAAAATAAAAAAAAACTGTAAAGACTTTAACTGGGATAAGTAAAGGAGCCAGAATGAATTCTTTAGGTAGGAGCTATGAGCGATGCATTCCAAGGGTCTTCCACTTCTTCCCTCTGTATTCTCTTGTTTTCTTTCTTCCCATGTATGGCCAGTCCAGGGAAGGGGTGTGCTTCTGGAAGCCCAAGTTACTCAAAAGTCAATGTTTGATACAGAAATACAAAAGAAGAAAGACTATGCTGAGGGACTTGAGTACCCCCTGATGCTGAAAAGTTCAGTAGGGGAAAAGGTAACAATACTGTGTACATGCTCCTTAGCCAGGAAGTCACAGAAGCTGGTTTGAGCTGACTCAGCTAGCATCGGTCATTTCTGGCTCCTGTTCCTTTCTCTATCAGGAAAAAATGCTGACTAAAATGCTGAGTCAGGTGACTGTCTTCAATTCTAGCACTTGGAAGGTAAAAGAGGAGCACCTGAAGCCCAAAGCTAGACTCGTCAATGGGATGAGTTCAAGACCAAACTGGTCTAACCTGAGACTGTCTTAAAATATATAGGTGGTGAACAGAGGACCTAAATCAATCAATCTATCTATCTATCTATCTATCTATCTATCTATCTATCTATCTATCATCTATCTATCATCTATCTATCTATCGTCTATCTATTTATCATCTATCTATCTATCTATCTATCTATCTATCATCTGTCTATCATCTATCTATTATCTATTCTATCTATCTATCTATCTATCTATCTATCTATCTATCCTAAAATATGAAGCCTGTTGTGCCTTGCTACCTAGAGTGAAATCCATTGACAACTCATTTATGTTGTAGGGATTTGCAATACATATCTATGAATTGGGTGGGGGTATTTAACTGTAAGACTACACTACGACTATTGGTCAAGAGGTAATGGAAATTTGGGTCTCTTCTATTCTTGGCCTTAATGAACATCTGAATTCGAATCTCTGCAGTCTTATGCTATGTTTTAGGTTTTTATTTTTTAAGGTAACTCCTAGGAGTGGAATAATGTGTATAGGACCTCCATAATAAACCCCTGAAATAATTTTAAGGGGATCTAATAATTTGCATTTGGTCAGTGAGTAGAAGAGTTTAATTCTCTATGCTGAATGGAATACGTCCTGTAAGCCCGTGTATGAAAGGCTTGGTCCTGAGTTGGTAAGGCTACTGAGAGGTAAGTATAGCATAAATAAAAAAAGTTCTAAATTCAACAATGGATACATTCAAAGGTGGATGGACAATTAGTCGAAAGAACCTACTTGGAAGAAGGAGGTCGGGGTGGGGGTGGGGTAGTTTCAGGTTTGCTTTCTATTGCTGTAATAAATATCACTTCCAAAACCACTTGGAGAAAGCGACTTGGAGGGAAAAAAAAACTACAGAGCAATGTGGAAAAAAAAGGGGGTGGGGTTATTTTAGTTTATAGGTTATATCCGTCACCAAAGGAAGCCAAGCAGTAACCTGGAGCAGGAACCAGAGTCGAACCATGAAGCAATGCTACCTACCAGCTTATTCCTTCTGACTTGCTTAGCTACCTCTTTTTAGATACCCTAGGCCCATGTACCCACAGATAGAACTAGCCACAGAGGAGTGTGTCCTCATACATCAATTATGAATTAAGGAAATGTCTTATAGACATGGCCGCAGGCCAATCTGAACTAGAAAATTCATTACTGTGGCTCCCTCTTCCCAAGTGATTCGTCTAGTGCCAAATTGACTGCTGAGGCTAACAGCAGCTTTCTGTCTGTAATGGCTGGTCTGGTTGTCTGGTTATATTCCTTGACTGTATCTGGAATGAACTACAATCCAGAATTGGAGGGCTCACCGGTAATCCAGATCATGAGGCTGGAAGACACAAGTTTCTGACCTGGATCTTGGCATGAAGTTCTTGAAGAATAGTGGCCATGAAAAGCTTAGGCCCAGGCAAGGTAGTAGATGCCTTTAATCACAGGAGACTGAGACAAAGAGATCTCTGAGTTCAAGGTCAGCCTGGGACAAAACAAGTCCCAGATTCAGTCCAGGTGGTACACATCTTTAATCTGGGCCACACCTTCTGCTGGAGACCTACAAAAGGACTTTGGAAGAAGGAAGATTCACTCTTCTTCACCTGCTTGCACTTACTTGCCAGCATATCTGTTGGACTCTACTTCTACAGAAGAGCAGCTGAAACAACTAGCCTCGTGGGACTGATTCTTCGACTTCCCATTCACAGCTGTCCATTGTTGGGGTAGTTGGACTACGGACTGTAAGCCATCACAACAAATTCCCTTATTATATCGAGACATTCCATAAGTTCTGTGACTCTAGAGAACCCTGACTAATGCACTATCCCTTTGATAAAACACCATGACCAAGGCAACTTATAAAAGAATGAGTATATTTGGCTCCTGGTTCTAAGGGGTTAGAATCCATGGTGGTGGAGAGAGTTAGGCAGCAGGGGCAGGCACGGCACCTAGAGCAGAAGAAAGCTGACAGCTCATTATCTTGAGTTGCAAGCATAAAGCAGAGAGAAAAACCTTGAAATGGCGAGGCTCTTTAAAATGTCAAAGCCTACCACTCCGAAATACGTCCTCCAACACGGCTCTCTGTAGAGAGCCTTTTGGGGCCACTTGCTTCTAGACACTTGGCAGAAATCTGACATTATCAGGAGAAAAGAAATAAGCCCAGTGCAGGAATCTGGCTTTGGGCTCGGGCTCAGGAAATGGGCCCTGATTAAGAACATTGACTTTTGAGTTAATGCAACGCTCAGAGCAGGCTCAGGTAGCACGTGTCTTGGCCATCCTGACTACACCCTAGAAAGGTGTTTACCGGAGCCCTGCTTGTTCCTTGACCCAGAACCGATCTTATTATTCTGCGAGTAATTAAAGTGGTATAAAAGCAGATTGGAAAAGAACTGGCTGGAGTCATGTTATAGTTTTGTCTAACTGTCTTTTTTCTTCTTGATCCTCATTCCTGCCCTGGAGAACCTGTTGACTGACTGAGTGGGCTATACCAAAAGCTGTTGTCTATACGTGTTGTTCTAACTGGGCTACTACCTTGTCTGGCCTCCTCAGTGGTGGAGAATGCACCTAGCCTCACAGAGACTTGATGTGCCAGGGTGGGAGGTTAACTAGGGGGCTCCACCACTCAGCAGAAAAGGGGAGGAGGATGGGGAAAGAATTTTGGAAGGGGGGTGACCAGGAGGGGCAGTGAGTGGAGCATAAAGTGAATAAGTAAAATTGGAATGATCTTCATTCCTGCCCTGGAGCATTGCCACCAAATGGGGACTAAGTGTTCAAAAACACGATTCTCTGGGAACATTCTCATTTAAACCACAACAGGGGCATACCTGTGAAGGTTATATCTCATTCCAGGACTCTCCCCCTCTTACTCTCTGACTATGTATGCCATATAGAGATCCAGTTTATTCCGCTTTATGTTCCCTACCCTGATGTTCTGCCTCAAAAAATGAAGCCAAGTAACTACCTGTAGACTGAAAGCTCTATAGCTTAGGTCCAGAATAAATCCTGTTTCCTTAGCTTCCCCTTGGAACTGGACACAGCAATGCAATGCTATCCCACACAGCTGTCTCCCCCGTAGAATTTGTCACAGTCCCTTTACGTTTAGCTGAATGTGTTTACTTAAAGCTACACGTGCTAATAACTCACTGTATTTCGCTAGTGTATTTTTAATGATATTGCCTGTATTTTCCTGTGCTTGAATCTATTTGGTAAAACGCTGACTTTTTGGCCATCTCGTTTAATTAAGCTACTTTTATATGCATACAGATACCTACAAAACCTGAATACATGTCCTTGTAAAGATAAACATCGCCATTTATTTGGATTTTCTTGAATTTTCGTTGTCAATCTTGTTAGGGTTTATATCTTGGCTCGTGCCGGATAAAGCACACCAAGCCAACCCAGTACCACGTGGAGAGGATTAATGAGAGAAGAAGAGGAGAGGAGAGGAGAGGAAAAGAGGCCGGCCATGGGCCTGTGGAGGAAGCGGGTGGGCACAGAGAGAAGGGACAGAGAGAGGAGAGGGGAAGAGCAGGGAAGAACAAAGAACAAAGAGAGACCAAGAGGGAGAGGAGTGGGAAAGCTGCCCCCTTTATAGTCAGGCACAGCTGGCTGTTGCCAGGCAACTGTGGGGCGGAGCTTACCTGATTGTTCCCAGGTAGCTGTGGGGGTGGAGCTTAGACAGAATACTAACAAACATGTTTACAGTTTTTGACGCTCACGTTTTAAAATCTCTTATAAATTTATTTCTAAATGTTTCATGTTAGTGTTGTTACAGTGTTTTGATTCTAGTTCACAATCTTTTTTTTGACAATTTAAAGAATCATTATTAAAATTAACTTGCTAAGAACATACAGGGCTGGACCCAAGCCTTCCCATACATATGTAACAGATGCGCAGTTTGGCCTTCACGTGGGTCGTGAACAACTGGAACGGGGGCTATACCAAAAGCTGTTGCCTATACGTGTTGTTCTAACTGGGCTACCTTGTCTGGCCTCCTCAGTGGTGGAGAATGCACCTAGCCTCACAGAGACTTGATGTGCCAGGGTGGGGGGATAACTAGAGGGCCCTACCACTCAGCAGAAAAGGGGAGGAGGATTGGGAAAGAATTTTGGGAGGGGGTGACCAGGAGGGGCAGTGAGTGGGGCATAAAGTGAATAAGTAAAATTACTACTACTACTATTACTACTACTACTACTACTACTACTACTACTACTAATAATAATAATAATAATAATAATAAAGTAAATTAACTTGCTAGGCTGTGACCCTGCTAAATTCACTTAATAGTTCAAGAAGTTTACATATTTTTATATGGGTTTCCCAGAACTTTTATGTGGGTGCTTTTGCTGTCTACAACTAAACAAGACTTTAAAAATCTATATATTCCCTTTTCTGGCATGGTTGTTCAGGGACAGAATCTCCATCCAGTATATGGTTAAATGTGAGTGGGGAGAGCAGCCATCTTTTTCTGCCTGCTGTGGGAGGTCAGCCAGAGACCTGGCTTCCCTGTATCTTTGAAACAGTTCAGTCTCTTTGCAGATTTCTCCTTCTCCTTCTACCTTAGACCCACAGGCAATTCTGAGCTGCAATCCCATGCCTCCCACCTCATCTCTGTCTGTCTCCTTGAGTGGTCCTGAGACCGGCACCCCCAACGCTGCTTCTCAGACTTTTTAGTGATATCAATGCCACAATGCTGGGTGGATCTTCCATCCAGTGACCAAACTAACTGCCTCGTTACTTCCATATTGATCCGTGTCCCCTAACAGGGGCGATTTTGTTGCCACGCGTAAGCCCGTCTCCCCTCTGTTCAGTATCCTCTGGCTTTTCCCTAACCTTTGTAGAAACCAGTGTGAACTTTTGGATCTGACTGGCTTTCATTGTGTCCACAAGCCCAGCAGCTTTCCAGCTTCCCTGCTCCGCTGAAGCACTCATGGAGCATCTCCCTGCAGATGTTCGCCGACCAGAGGCATGCACGCACTCCTCCCAGCCATTGCACTTGCTACCCCCTTTTCTAGAATGTTCTTCCCTCAGCTATCCCTGGAGATTTCTGCCTTCAAACCTTTTCTTCATTTTTTTTTCCCCTTGCCAACCTAATTACTTTGTTAAACAAATAAAAATATGTAAATTGTATTTGCTTCTCGATGTTAATTTTTCTTCCTAGAACTTATCGTCACTGGACTTAACACTTTCTGGAAGTAAGTGGAGATTTGGGGGGCGCTAGGGTGAGAAAATGGCTATTTTGTGTGCTATTGTATAAATGTAGCCTTGAACACTGAGACATGGTAAGTGTTTCATGGATAGTTTGGGAGCAAATGAAGGTATAACAAGCAATAATGGATTTATTTTGGAGTGTTTTGTCAGTTCGAGAGATAGTCTTGCTATAGAGAACAAGGTGGCTTTGAACTCCTAATCTTGCCTCAGCCAGGCAAGTGCCAGGATTTTAGGTATGTCCATAGCAGACTTATCAGTACTTTTTTGGTCGTTTCACTTTGTCTATTGCTTTTGTTTTTAATGAGCCGTAGTGACATGTTTGGCAGAGAAATTTCAAAATATTTCTAGGTGTACCAAGTTTACGCTAAAGAGTTTGCACAACTTTGGCATTTTTTTTTTTTTTTGGTAAAGGAAAGACTCTGTTAAGTGTATTAATAGCAACATAACTCAATTATTTCGAAATCCATATAAACATAACTTTAAAAAAACACTTACTAGAATTTTCACAGGGCTTTATTTGAGCTATTCTGTCCTCTTGGTCTGTGCTACAGATTTATTTTGCTTTTATTTTCAACACTCAGTGCCTCTCATGTTTACAGATCTACAATGGAACGATTCCAGCAAGCCTCAGAGAACTGCGCGACACCATGAGAAGTGGTGTCGTTCTTCCTAACTCTTTGTCTCGTTATTCTAATTTATCTCTGTCATTTCTTCATCCCCGGTTTAGCATCCCACATTTCACACTCTTCTGCCTAGCACCGCGCCTGGGCCCTCTAGATAAACTGGCGAAGAATGAGGCGCTGCCGTGTGGGCTCCCGAGGATGGTTATATTAAAGCTTCGGCATAAACTTAGAATATTAACAAAGACAAAATAGCAGATTCAATTATAGATGGGGAAGCCCTCCGAGACAGCGGGAGGAAAGGAAGACAAAGAAACATTAAGTCTTAAAATAATAAGAGTATGAGTATTTCACAGTACAAAGCGCTTTAGAGAGAACTTTATCTTTCGTAAGCCTCATTCACTCGACGCTCTGAAATAAGCATTTTTTTCTCTCCCTTTCAAGACATGGAAACCACGGCTCAGAAGAGCTGCCAATCAGCTGTGGCCGTGTACTCATAACGTGCAATGGAACAGCCTGTTTTCCATGGCTCTAAATTCAGTACTGTTCCAGCCGTGTTGAGTTAACGTGCTAATTGGTTCTTGATCAAAAATTATTAGTCCACTTGAAACAAACGGAGTTTGTGAAACATTCCAAGGGCTCAGGTATATAGGAAAGGACAACAAATGCCTCTAAATGGGAGTTGCTGTGTTTTTATAAAAAGATAAGGAGAGAAGGAATATAAAGTAGTCAGGTATGGGGGAAGACGGTCCCTCCATTGGCACACGCTGAGGCATCCCAATAGGTTTATTAAGGGCATGGGCAGGGGAGTAGAGAGGGGTGGAGAGAGAGAGAGAGAGAGAGAGAGAGAGAGAGAGAGAGAGAGAGAGAGAGAGAGAACAGAGAAGTAGAGATTGGCCTTGAGCAAGTGGAGAGAGGGGGAAGAAGGGGATAGAGAGAGAGGGGGAAGGGACAAAAGGACAGAGGGAGAGCAAGAAGTCAAGAGAAGAGATCGAGAGAGAGAGAGAGAGAGAGAGAGAGAGAGAGAGAGAGAGAGAGAGAGAGAGAGAGAGGAGGGGGCAAGCCCCCTTTTATAGTGAGTCAGGCACTACTGCTGATGCCAGGTAACTGTAGGGCAGAGCTTAAACAAAATGCTAACAGAAGCCCTCCCATAATGCTTTTGAGCAAAGGAAACGGATGAGAAGCAGAAAGAAAAGCCAAAGACCATTGTCAAAATAAATTAACAAATTTTAGCTATGTCTTTTAAAATTATATCTATATATTTAATTATTGGGGAGGGTGTGAGTGTCGAGAAACACCCATGTGGAAATCAGAGGACAGCTTGAAGGAGTCTGTTCTTTCCTTCCACCATGCGGGTCCTGGTGGAACTCAAGTATTAAGACTTGGTAGCAAGCTCTGTTAACCTGCTACACCATCTTGCCAGCCCCATTCATGAATTCTTAAAAGGTCAACATAAAGGAAGAATGGAGAGATTGTAAAAGCAGAGGAAACTCTCCGAGTGCTGTTGGTGTGTCCATGAAGCCATGGTGGACAACAGACTTCCACTGGGTTGAAGAACTTTGCCTAGACAAAAGGGATAGTCTTGTTACAAAAGATACAAGAAGTTTAAAATGAAAGGGGACCCTCCTGGTGTTCAGTTTTCAAACTCTCCTGGTAACATCACCATCCACCACATTG